>NC_091208.1:2518105-2748105 GCF_040958095.1 Procambarus clarkii
ACATCACTTGGGTCCTGCTTAGTGCAGGACGTAACTTTGGTCCTGCTTAGTGCATAACGTCAATTAGGTCCTGCTTAGTGCATGACGTCACAGGGGTCCTGCTTAGTGCATGACGTCACTGGGGTCCTCCTTAGTGCATGACGTCACTGGGGTACTCCTTAGTGCATGACGTCACTGTGGTCCTGTTTAGTGCATGACGTCACTTAGGTCCTGCTTAGAGCATGACGTCACAGGGGTCCTCCTTAGTACATGACGCCACTTAGGTCCTTCTTAGTGCATGACGTCACTGGGGTCCTGTTTAGTGCATGACGTCACTGGAGTCCTGCTTAGTGCATGACGTCACAGGGGTCCTGCTTAGTGCATGACGTCACTGGAGTCCTGCTTAGTGCATGACGTCACTGGAGTCCTGCTTAGTGCATGACGTCACAGGGGTCCTGCTTAGTGCATGACGTCACGGGTCCTCCTTAGTGCATGACGTCACTGGGGTCCTCCTTCGTGTATGACGTCACTGTGGTCCTGTTTAGTGCATGACGTCACTTAGGTTCTGCTTAGTGCATGATGTCTATCAGGTCCTGCTTAGTACATAATGTCTATTAGGTCCTGCTTAGTATATGTCACTGGGGTCCTGCTTAGTATATGTCACTGGGGTCCTGCTTATTGCATGACGTCACTGGGGCTCGGCTTAGTGCATGACGTCACTGGGGTCCTGCTTTGTTGATGACGTCACTTAGGTCCTGTTTAGTGCATGACGTCTCTGGGGTCCTGCTTAATGCATGACGTCTCTGGGGTCCTGCTTAGTGCATGGCGTCACTGGTGTCCTGTTTAGTGCATGACGTCACTAGGGTCATGCTCATTGCATGACGTCACTGGGGTCATGCTCATTGCATGACGTCACTGGGGTCCTGCATAGTGCGTGACGTCACTGGGGCTTGGCTTAGTGCATGACGTCACTGGGGTCCTGCTTAGTGCATGACGTCACTGGAGTCCTGCTTAGTGCATGACGTCACTGAAGTCCTGCTTAGTGCATGACGTCACAGGGGTCGTGCTTAGTGCATGACGTCACTGGAGTCCTGCTTAGTGCATGACGTGACTGGAGTCCTGCTTAGTGCATGACGTCACAGGGGTCCTGCTTAGTGCATGACGTCACGGGTCCTCCTTAGTTCATGACATCATTGGGGTCCTCCTTAGTGTATGACGTCACTGTGGTCCTGTTTAGTGCATGACGTCACTTAGATCCTGCTTTGTGCATGACGTCACAGGGGTCTCTTAGTGCATGACGTCACTGGGGTCCTCCTTCGTGTATGACGTCACTGTGGTCCTGTTTAGTGCATGACGTCACTTAGGTCCTGCTTAGTGCATGATGTCTATTAGGTCCTGCTTAGTGCATGATGCCTATTATGTCCTGCTTAGTATATGTCACTGGGGCCCTGCTTATTGCATGACGTCACTGGGGCTCGGCTTAGTGTATGACGTCACTGGGGTCCTGCTTTGTTGATGACGTCACTTAGGTCCTGTTTAGTGCATGACGTCTCTGGGGTCCTGCTTAGTGAATGACGTCTCTGGGGTCCTGCTTAGTGCATGGCGTCACTGGTGTCCTGTTTAGTGCATGACGTCACTAGGGTCATGCTTATTGCATGACGGCACTGGAGTCCTGCATAGTGCGTGACGTCACTGGGGCTTGGCTTAGTGCATGACGTCACTGGGGTCCTGCTTAGTGCATGACGTCATTGGAGTCCTGCTTAGTGCATGACGTCACTGGAGTCCTGCTTAGTGCATGACGTCACTGAAGTTCTGCTTAGTGCATGACGTCACAGGGGTCCTGCTTAGTGCATGACGTCACGGGTCCTCCTTAGTTCATGACATCACTGGGGTCCTGCTTAGTGTATGACGTCACTGTGGTCCTGTTTAGTGCATGACGTCACTTAGATCCTACTTAGTGCATGACGTCACAGTGATCACTTAGTGCATGACGTCACTGGGGTCCTCCTTCGTGTATGACATCACTGTGGTCCTGTTTAGTGCATGACGTCACTTAGGTCCTGCTTAGTGCATGATGTCTATTAGGTCCTGCTTAGTGCATGATGTCTATTAGGTCCTGCTTAGTATATGTCACTGGGGTCCTGCTTATTGCATGACGTCACTGGGGCTCGGCTTATTGCATGACGTTACTGGGGTCCTGCTTTGTTGATGACGTCACTTAGGTCCTGTTTAGTGCATGACGTCTCTGGGGTCCTGCTTAGTGCATGACGTCTCTGGGGTCCTGCTTAGTGCATGACGTCTCTGGGGTCCTGCTTAGTGCTTGGCGTCACTGGTGTCCTGTTTAGTGCATGACGTCACTAGGGTCATGCTTATTGCATGACGTCACTGGGGTCATGCTTATTGCATGGCGTGACTGTAGTCCTGCTTATTGCATGACGTCACTGGAGTCCTGCTTAGTGCATGACGTCACTGGGATTAAGTACACTGTGCCCACCTGAACAAAACACTAACAACAAGAAATACCTGGGGAAAAAGAGTTTCTGAGACAACTACTGGTTTCAGAACACGGTACACAGTAGGGCAGTGTCACCCACTCTAATAAGTGCGACGACTACCGTAGTATGCACTCTATAGTTTAAAGTGTAAAATGTTCACTGAAAATTTTTGGCAAGTATTATTAGTAGTGAATTGTAACCAAAGTTTCTTCTATATAAATTTTGTTTGTTTACAAAAGTTTATGTAAAAAATTTTGTGCTAAAATTCATTAATTTTTGAAGAACTTAGAAAATGTCCCACAATCCTTTAGTCTTATTAAAACCAGCAAACTTTCTTATTAAGATATATATAAACGCCTAATTTTTGTATTTAAAAACTAATAAATATAATAATTTTGTTCATTCCTCCACACTCACATGGTCGAATAGTTGTGGTTTTCTATACCTTTGTCATGATTAACTCCTGTATTAAAAAATTTATATGTTTCATTCCAACAGAAATTTTGTGTTGATACTTTGAATACCTTATTAATATTCTAAGGCCATTGTCACAGTTGTCAGTAAGTAAGGATCACTTAGCTACTGGGCACCATTCCTTCCTCCCCCCGTCCAATCCCTAATCCTTATCCTGCAAGTGGATATAGTGCTTGGTTATGGTGATGTGGCTGAGGGTGTGGAGACTGGTGTTGATGTTGTTCAGGGCCTTGTTGAGGTTGGTGATGCAGTGCCTGGTTATGGTTATGTTGTGGCTGAGGGTGTGGAGGCCGGTGTTGATGTTGTTCAGAGCCTTGTTGAGGTTGGCGATGCAGTGCCTGGTTATGGTTATGTTGTGGCTGAGGGTGTGGAGGCTGGTGTTGATGTTGTTCAGGGCCTTGTTGAGGTTGGTGATGCAGTGCCTGGTTATGGTTATGTTGTGGCTGAGGGTGTGGAGGCTGGTGTTGATGTTGTTCAGGGCCTTGTTGAGGTTGGTGATGCAGGGCCTGGTTATGGTTATGTTGGGGCAGAGGGTGTGGAGGCTGGTGTTGATGTTGTTCAGGGCCTTGTTGAGGTTGGTGATGCAGGGCCTGGTTATTGTTATGTTGTGGCTGAGGGTGTGGAGGCTGGTGATGATGTTGTTCAGGGCCTTGTTGAGGTTGGTGATGCAGTGCCTGGTTATGGTTATGTTGTGGCTGAGGGTGTGGAGGCTGGTGTTGATATTGTTCAGGGCCTTGTTAAGGTTGGTGATGCAGGGCCTGGTTATGGTTATGTTGGGGCTGAGGGTGTGGAGGCTGGTGTTGATGTTGTTCAGGGCCTTGTTGAGGTTGGTGATGCAGTGCCTGGTTATGGTTATGTTGTGGCTGAGGGTGTGGAGGCTGGTGTTGATATTGTTGAGGGCCTTGTTGAGGTTGGTGATGCAGGGCCTGGTTATGGTTATGTTGGGGCTGAGGGTGTGGAGGCTGGTGTTGATATTGTTCAGGGCTTTGTTGAGGTTGTTGATGCAGTGCCTGGTTATGGTTATGTTGTGGCTGAGGGTTTGGAGGCAGGTGTTGATGTTGTTCAAGGCCTTGTTGAGGTTGGTGATGCAGTCTGGTTATGTTTATAACAATAAGCACTACAATAAACAGCATTTAAGTGAAAGATCCGGACAACGTCTTTATGCGTGATAACCAAACCCCTGTAAATATAATTGATATCAACACGAGCGAGGAAGATTTTGCAAGAGAAATTGTCAACATGACCATGCGCTCAGTCCCATGTCCAGACTCATGGAATTCAATATTTATATTGAAATATTTTTCTAAACTATATTCTAAACTAAAATATGAGTTATAGAAGCATGATGATGTTGCAACATATTCACTGTTGAGGGGTGGCGCGCGGGGTACGCCAAAGTGCTAATATTTGGATCATTGTGGGAACCGACTTGTGAGATTTATATTTAATTTTTATGAATTTATATAGAATTTATATTTACGTTAATTTATGTTTCGATAGCAATTGGTATGATGATGAGTGGACTGTATTTCTGCAATAATCTCACAAATCGGTCCTTACACATTAGGGGGGTTTATATTAAATTTATATATATGCAGCCAATCAAACTACAGGATTAACTACATATATTAGTATACATTGGAGGTTCCTTATCTTATTGTACAGCAGGCTTAGTCCACCAGGTATAACTAGGATGTAGACACCAAATTATCCTCGATTGAGGCTAGTTTCCATCACCCAGTAACTGATGTATCAAGTCTTGCTTCCTCTTCTTGTTCCTGTCAAAGGGCACTAGTTGTCAAGCTGGAATCCTAATATATGACAGCTATATCTGTGGGTACCGACCTGTGAGATTTATATTTATTTAATTTATATGAATTTATATTTACGTTAATTTATATACTTCGATAGCAATTTGTATAATGATAAGTGGACTGTATTTCTGCAATAATCTCAATCTCACAAATCGATCCTCTACACATTAAGGGGGTTTATTAAATTAATATATGCAGCCAATCAAACTACAGGAATAGACTACATACATTGAAAAGGTTCCTTATCTTATAGTACAGCAGGTTAGTCCACCAGGTATAACTAGGGTGTAGACACCAAATTATCCTCTTTGAGGCAGCTTCCATCACCCAGTAACTGGTGCACAAAGTCTTGCTTCGTCTTGACCTGTCAAAAGTGCGCTAGCTGAGAAGCCAGAATCCTATATATGACAAGCTATATCAGAGAAAACTGTACATGGAACATTGAAGACCTGGCTTAATTACCTTTAGTTTGAGGCTATGTCGCGTTCTAACCGGGTAACCCTACCCAATGACATTAATGGCCACTAATGATAGATAATGGGTTTCGGAAAGAACACTTAACTTGATTTGTTGACAGCGTGTTGACAGATGGTACACCTTTGGTATCCATAACACTACGTCCAAGTAAAATTAACAGGAGCCGAATTTGCTCCCGTGTGAGCCTCTGGTCTCAATATAAACAATCGCTGTTTAACACTCCATACTATTGACGTTACTGGCCGACATTGTCCAGATTGATAGGAGCCGAATTTCCTCCACACGTCTCGGAGGTGACACAACAACAACTCCCTCCTTCCTCCCTCTCACGCCTGGCTTACATTGTCCACATTTCAGAAAGTGATAGAAGGGTCACATTTACTCTACTTTAATATTGATAATTAAGTTAATTTATATAAGATGTTTTTATGATGGTAAAGTCCAAAGACTAATGTATTTAAGAATAATTCCCACCATAATAGGTGGTGAATTATAATAGTATGTGGTGATGATATCCCGTTTTCTATAGACGGTAATTCCACTACAAGTTACGTTTTCTATGGGTAACTTGTTTATACAATACAGCTATTATCTGTATGATTATTATTAAATGGTGTCGGATTTTCCGACAATATCAGAGAAAACAGTGTAAAATAGACACGATAAGGACCAAGGCTTAATTACCTTTATTGAGTCGATTATTTGTGTTCTCACCGGTTCGCCCAATATCTACCTAACATTAATGACCAAAAATGATTAGATAAATGGGTTTCGGAAAGACACTTCCCTTGTGGTTGATGACAGCGTGTTGATGATGGCAGATCACTACTCTGATCTCCATAACACTTCGTCCAAGAGAAATTATAGGAGCTGAATTTGCTCCACGACTCTGGTCTAACAACAATGGGTGCCCACTTCACCACTCACTGACGCTGCTGGCTTACTGTCCAGATGTCAATAATTGATAGAAGGGTCACATTTACTCTAGTTTGATACTGATAATTAAGTTAATTCAAATAAGATGTTTTATGATGGTAAAAGTCCAAAGACTAATGTATTTAAAAATAATTCCCAACAAAATAGTTGGTGAATTTATAATAGTACGTGGCAATGATATCCCGTTTTCTATTGACGGAAAATTCCACTATAAGCTACATTTTCTAAGGGTTAACTTGTGTATACAACACAGCAGCAATATTATCTGCCTGTTGAATATTATTTAATGGTGTCGGGTTTTCCGACGGTCATAGAGTTTAGAAAATTGATGATGTGGCAACAAATTCTAATACTTGATCATAGAGTTTAGATGTATGATGATGTTGCAACACATTAAAATACTTGGGTCATAAAGTTTTGAAGCATAATGATGTTGCAACGTATTCTAATACTTGGTCATAGAGTTTAGAACCTTGACGATAGATGATGTTGCAAGACATCCGAATACCTGCGTCATTGAGTTTAGAAGCATGATGATGTTGCAACATATCTCAATACTTGCGTCATTGAGTTTAGAAGCATGATGTTACAACATATCCTAATACTTGGGTCAAAGAGTTAAGATGCATGATGATGTTGCAACACGTCTTCCTACTTGTTACACTGCAGCATTGTTCGGATGTTGGACATATCTTTCTCATTCACTTGTTATGTAGTATTTAAATACCGGTTAAAGGGAAGATTGCGACGCCGTTGTCATGGAGACATCACCCCTCCTCCTCCTGACTGATGTTTACACATTTACGCCATTCACCGCTGTTCATTCACCGAATTCAAGAAACAACCAGAACGCAGGTGTTTAACAGTGCCTTACAATGATCACTGCACACAGTAGTGAATCCATTCTCATGTCAGAGTCCTCACATTCATGAGGGGTCCTGCTTACTGCATGACGTCACTGGGGTCCTGCTTAGTGCATGACGTCACTGGGGGTCCTGCTTAGAGCATAACGTCACTGGGGTCCTGCTCAGTGCATGACATCACAGGGGTTCTGCTTAGTGCATGACGTCACTGGGGTCCTGCTTAGTGCATGACGTCACTGGTCTCCTCTCACTGTCAGTGCTTGGTCACGTGGCCCTAAATGTGTCACTGAGTACTGTGAAGTTGTTCTACTTTACACCGTCGTGTTTAACGGAAATAATTCATTAAAATACAGAGCCTGACACCAACTTTATTACATAATACACTTTAACATTACAGCCATTTCCCCTGGGTAGCGTGTCAAGCCGTCCTCCTAATAGAACGTCGCATTTTGATGTATGGTCTACCTAAGGCCAAAAATAATCGTACTAGAAAATAGAGGCGACTCGCGAAAATGACATAATGTCGCGTTTTCTCTTTTGGGTCTTCTGGTAGGTTAGGATAAGGGCACTTTGGAACGACAGTTTCTTGACGTTGGGAAGCGTTCGGAAGAGTAGCTGAGTGTGTATTGTTTTCAAATTTGTTATGCCTCCTATGTTGGGAAAAATGGATTTTATTACCTTAATGCCTTAAAACTTGCCTTAGATCTTTGCCCTAGTCATCTTTCCTAAGTTCTCTAAGGCAAGTCTCTAAAAAATAATAACCATTTTCTAAATTTTGGAGGCATAAGCAATTAAAAAAAGTTTATATTATCCAGGGCCAAACACTGTTTCATTGTATAAATTTATATATTGCTGTATAAATGTTTACAATGTCAAAAACAAAGATTTAGGAAAATGTAAAGACAAGGAAATGTAAAAGTCATTGCTGAAAGACTTTATCTGTAGCAGTCCGAATCATTATCCCTTTTCCCTTTATCTTCTCCTTCCATCTATCCCTCTATTCTTCCCCTCCCTCTCTTCTTTACATACTTTTGCATTTAATCACCACCAAACAAGAGCTGTCAATATAGTTGGGAAAACATTAAATCAGCATTTACATGAGATGATGTTAGGGTGCCCTTATTACACCGAGTCTCTGTTAAATGACGAACCTGAGTAATTAATATAAGTGCAATAGTGTAATTTATCATTATATATCAAGGCTGTTCTCTTTCCTTGTGGCCACCTGCTGGCTCTAGGCTTACTGCTCTGTGGCCACCTGCTGGCTCTAGGCTTAGTGCTCTGTGACCACCTGCTGGCTCTAGGCTTACTGCTCTGTGGCCACCTGCTGGCTCCAGGCTTACTGCTCAGTGGCCACCTGACCGTAACACTAACATTAATAATCACCTGTTGAATGGTTAAATTCTTTGACAACTACTGGCCTCAGAACTCGGTGCACAGTAGCTAAATGTCCCCAACACTAACAAATGCGACGATCACCGTATTTACACAACAGCTATATGATTTCAGCCCGCTGCCAACAGCAAAGTTTCATAGGTGCTATGTGCACTCAAAATTTAAATAACATTTCTGCAAACGTTCATAAGTTTCTTTATTTAATTAAAGAACATTTACAGAAAATAAACAAAATAAAATGTTATGTTAAAATTTAAAAATGTGCTTTTAAAGTTTAAAAAATAATTTTAGGTCATTTTTAATTTAATATTAATTTTTAAACTTTAATATTGAAATAATTTGTTGTCATTAACTAGTTATATTTAAGAAGTAATAATTATTAATATCCTGCACATATATGGTCGTGGTTTTCTATACCGACTTAATGGGTAAATATTATATTGAATTTTTGTATTTTTCATTTTAACAGAAATTGTGTTGATATTTTGAATACCTTATTAATATCCCCTTTGTGTACCGTATTCTTAGGCCACTGTCACAGTCGTCAGTAAGTGGGGATCACATAGCTACTGGGCACCATTCCTTCCTTCCCTCCCCCTCCCCCCAACCATCACAGTCCTATCCCAAATCCTTATCCTGTAACTGGATGCAGTGCCTGCAGATGCAGTGCACACTGCATCAACACAGTGCAGTGTTGAGTGCAGAAATATTGCTATTGAATTCAAGAAACAACCAGAAAGCAGATGTTTAACAGTGCCTTAAAATGATCACTGCACAGAGCAGTGAGTCCATTCACATGTCAAGAGTCGTCACATTCAAGAGGGGTCCTGCTTAGTGCATGACGTCACTGGGGTCCTGCTTGGTGCATGACGTCACTGGGGTCCTGCTTAGTGCATGACGTCACTTGGGTCCAGCTTAGTGCATGACGTCACTGGGGGACCTGCTCAGTGCATGACGTCACTGGGATTAAGTACACTGTAATCACCTGCTGGCTCAAGGCTTACTGCTATGTGGCCACCTGACCAAACAACAGCATGACAAAACACCAACAACAATCTATTGAAACACGAGTTTCTGCGATTACCACTGGCCTTAGAACGGGGTACACAGTAAGTGTTATACTACACTAACAACTGTAGTACACAGTAGTTAGGTGATGCTTACTCATTAATGCTTAAAGAGATAAATTTATCTTGTTATGTATACTCAAAATTTTAACAGGGATAAAGTTTGTTTGTAATATATTTAAAAGTTTCTTGTATATAAATAAAAAAAAATATTAAGTAATATAAACTCAAAAAAAGGTTTTATGTTAAATTTTTTAAATCTTTTAAAAACATAAAAAAATATTTTATTATTATAACAATAAAAAAATTGTAATTCCAAAAATATTTGCATGTTATAAACTAATTGTATTCGAGAAGTAATAAATATTATTATTTTTCTTTTTCTCCTAATCTGAGTCGGTCGTCTTTTCGTTGTATTCTATACCGCCTTCATGTGTAACTTTTATGTTCACAATTTTTTATGTTTTATTCCACTAGAAATTTGGTGTAGATACTTTGAATACCCTATTAATATCCCCTTTGTGAACCGTATTCTTAGGCCACTGTCACAGTCGTCAGTAAGTGGGGATCACTTAGCTACTGGGCATCATTCCTTCCTTCACCCCGTCCAGTCCCTAATCTTTATCCTGATATTGGATGCAGTGTCTGGTTATGGTTATGTTGTGGCTGAGGGTGTGGAGGCTGGTGTTGATGTTGTTCAGGGCCTTGTTGAGGTTGGTGATGCAGTGCCTGGCTATGGTTATGTTGTGGCTGAGGGTGTGGAGGCTGGTGTTGATGCTGTTGAGGGCCTTGTTGAGGTTGGTGATGCAGTGCCTGGCTATGGTTATGTTGTGGCTGAGGGTGTGGAGGCTGGTGTTAATGTTGTTCAGGGCCTTGTTGAGGTTGGTGATGCAGTGCCTGGTTATGGTTATAACAATAATCACTACAATAAACAACATGAAAGTGGAAGATCCGCAATCCATCATTATGCGTGATTTCCAAACCACTGTAAATATGATTGATATCAACACGAGCGAGACAGATTTTGTAAGGGAAATTGATAACATGCCCATGCACTCAGCCCCGGGTGCAGACTAGTGGAATTCAATATTTATAATGAAATATATTATACTAATAAAGGAGTTCAGAAGCATGATGATATTGCAACACATCCTAATTCTTGGATCATAGAGTTTAGAACCTTGATGTTGCAACATATCATAATACTTGGTCATTTAGTTTAGAAAATTGATGATATTGCAACATATCCTAATGCTTGGGTCATGGAGTTAGGAATCATGATGATGTTGCAACACGTCTTCTTACTTGTTAAACTGCAACATTGTTCAGATTTTGGACATTTCTTCCTCATTCATTTGTTATGTAGTATTTAATTACCGGTTAAAGGGAAGATTGCGACGCCGTTGTCATGGAGACATCACCCCTCCTCCTCCTGACTGATGTTTACACATTTACGCCATTCACCGCCTAGCTGGTGTTTAACAGTGCCTTACAATGATCACTGCAAAAAGCAATGAATCCATTCGCATGTCAGGGTCCTCACATTCATGAGGAGTCCTGCTTAGTGCATGACGTCTCAGGGGTACTGCTTAGTGCATGACGTCACTGGGGTCCTGCTTAGTGCATGACGTCACTGGGGTCCTGCTTAGTGCATGACGTCAATAGGGTCCTGCTTAGTGCATGACGTCAATAGGGTCTTGCTTAGTGCATGTTGTCACGGGTCCAGCTTAGTGCTTGACGTCTCTGGGGTCCTGTTTAGTTCATGACACACTTGGGTCCTGCTTAGTGCATGACGTCACAGGGGTCCTGCTAAGTATATAACGTCACTGGGGTCCTGCTTAGTGCATGGCGTCACTGGGGTCCTGCTTAGTCCATGACATCACTAGGGTCCGGCTTAGTGAATGACGTCACAAGGGTCCTGCTTAGTGCTTGACATCACTGGAGTAATGCTTAGTGCATGACGTCACTTTTGTCATGCTTAGTGCATGACGTCACTGGGGTCCTGCTTAGTGCATGACGTTACTGGGGTCCTGCTTAGTACATGACGTTACTGGGGTCCTGTTTAATGCTTGACGTCACTGGGGTCCTGTTTAATGCATGACGTCACTGGGTCCCTGCTTATTGCATGACGTCACTGTGGCCCTGCTTAGTGCATGACGTCACGGGTCCTGCTTAGTGCATGACGTCACTGGGGTCCTGTTTAATCCATGACGTCACTGGAATCGTGCTTAGTGCATGAAGTCACTAGGGTCCTGCTTAGTGCATGACGTCATTTAAGTCCTGCTTAGTGCATGACGTCACTGGAGTCCTGCTTAATCTATGACGTCATTGGGATCGTGGTTAGTGCATGACGTCACTGGGTCTTGCTTGGTACATGCCGTCACCGTGGTCCTGCTTAGTGCATGACATCACAGAGGTTCTGCTTAGTGCATAACGTCGCTGGGATCCTGCTTAGTGCACGACGTCACAGAGATCCTGTTTAGTGCATGACGTCACTGTGGTCCTGCTTAGTGCATGACTTCACTGGGATCCTGCTTAGTACATGACGTCACTGGGGTCCTGCTTTGTGCATGACGTCACTGGGGTCCCGCTTAGTGAATGACGTCACTTGGGTCCTGCTTAGTGCATGACGTCACTAGGGTCCTGGTTAGTGCATGACGTCACTGGGGTCCTGCTTAGTGCATGACGTCACTGGGGTCCTGCTTAGTGCATGAAGTCTCTGGGGTTCTGCTTAGTGCATGACGTCACTGGGGTTCTGCTTAGTGCGTGACGTCAGTGTGGTCCTGCTTAGTACATGACGTCACTGGGGTCCTGCTTAGTGCATGACGTCACTGGGGTCCTGCTTAATGCATGACGTCACTGGGGTTCTGCCTAGTGCATGACGTCACTGGGGTCTTGCTTAGTGCATGACGTCACTGTGGTCATGTTTAGTGCGTGACGTCACTTCGGTTCTGCTTAGTGTGTGACGTCACTGGGGTCCTGCTTAGTGCATGACGTCACTCGGTTTCTGTTTTGTGCATGACATCACTGGGGTCCGGTTTAGTGCATGACTTCGCTGGGGTTCTGCTTAGTGCATGACGTCACTGGGATTCTGCTTAGTGCGTGACGTCACTGGGGTTGTGCTTAGTGCATGACGTCACTCGGGTCCTGTTTTGTGCATGACATCACTGAGGTCCTGCTTAGTGCATGACGTCACTGGGGTCCTGCTTAGTGCGTGACGTCACTGGGGTCCTGCTTAGTGCATGACGTCACTGGGGTCCTTTTTAGTGCATGACGTCACTGGGGTTCTGCTTAGCGCGTGACGTCACTGGGGTATTGCTTAGTGCATGACGTAACTCGGGTCCAGTCTTATGCATGACATCACTGGTGTCCTGCTTAGTGCTTGACGTCACTGTGGTCCTGCTTAGTGCATTACGTCTCAGGGGTCCTGCTTAGTGTATGACGTCACTGGGGTTCTGCTTAGTGTATGACGTCGCTGGGGTCCTGCTTAGTGTATGCCGTCACTGGGACCTTGCTTAGTGCATGACGTCACTAGGGTCCTACTTAGTGCATGACGTCACTGGCGTTCTGCTTAGTGCATGACGTCACGGGTTTTGCTTAGTGCAAGACGTCACTGGGATTAAGTACTCTGTGACCACCTGTTGGCTCTATGCTTAGTGCAATGTGACCACCTTAACAAAACACAAATCACAAGAAACACCTGTTAAAAAGTGAGTTTCTGTGAGAACCACTGGCCTTAGAACACGGTACACAGTAGCCAAGTGTCCACCACTCTCTAACAATCGCGACGACTACTGCAGTAGACAGTTACTTAGTGATCCCTAATTACTGCATAAGTTAATGTGTATAATTTACACTCAAAATTTTATCTTATTTAGTTTTCCATAATTCAACTGAAGTTTATTCTTATATAAATTTGAAATTTTTACTTTTAATATAAACCACAAAGTTTTGTGCTAAAATTAATAAAGCTTTTAAGAAATTTTAAAGCATTTAAAATTACTTTATTTAATTTTATATTTTTAGTTATATTATATATATGAATTTTTTCATATTACACAATATTTGTATTTATTAACAAATAAATATTAATATCTTGCTCATCCTCTCACATCCACATACTAGAACTGTCGTGGTTTTCTATATATTTTTATGATTAACTTTTATATTCAAAACTATTTTGTTTCATTTTACCATAAATTTTATGTTGATATTTTGAATAGCTTATCTATATTCGCATTGTGTACCGTATTCTTAGGTCATTGTCAAAGTTGTCAGTAAATAAGGATCACTTAGCTGCTGGGTACCATTTCTTCCTCCCCCCGTCCAATCCCTAATCCGTATCCTGCAATTGGATGCAGTGCCTGGTTATGGGTATGTTGTGGCTGAGGGTGTGGGGGCTGGTGTTGATGTTATTCAGAGCCTTGTTGAGGTTGGTGATGCAGTGCCTGGTTATGGTTATGTTGTGGCTGAGGGTGTGGAGGCTGGTGTTGATGTTGTTCAGAGCCTTGTTGAGGTTGGTGATGATGTGCCTGGTTATGGTTATGTTGTGGCTGAGGGTGTGGAGGCTGGTGTTGATGTTGTTCAGGGCCTTGTTGAGGTTGGTGATGCAGTTCCTGGTTATGGTTATGTTGTGGCTGACGTTGGGAAGCCTTGGGAAGACTAGCTGAGTGTGTATTGTTTTCAAATTTGTTATGCCTCCATTGTAGGAAAAAATTTAATAATATTACCTTCAAATCTTAAAACTTGCCTTTGATCTTTGCCCGTGACATCTTCCCTAAGATCTAAGGCAAGTTGCTGAAAAATAATAACCATTTTCTAGATTGTGGAGGCATAAACTATCAATATATATATATATATATATATATATATATATATATATATAATATATATATTATAATATATATATATATATATATATATATATATATATATATATATATATTATTATATATATATATATATAATATATATATATATATATATATAATATTATATATATATTACCCAGGGCCAAACACTGTTTCCATGTGTAAATTCATACATCGCTGTAAAAATGTATACAATGTCACGAAACAGAGATTTAGGTAAATGTATAGAGAAGGAAATGTAAACGACATTGCTGAAAACCTTTATCTGTAGCAGTCCGAATCATTATCCCTTTTCCCTTCATCTTCCCCTTCCTTCCCTCCCCCTCACCATCTCTTCCTCTCTCCCTCTCCTCTCTACAAACTTTTGCATTTTCTCCCCATCAAACAGTGGCTGTCAATATAGTTGGGAAAACATTAAATCAGCATTTACATGAGATGATGTTAGAGTGCCCTTATTACACTGAGTCTCCGTTAAATGACGAATCTGAGTTATTAATATAAGTGCAATAGTGTAATTTGGCACTATATTCCTAGGCTGTTCTCTCTCCTTGTGGCCACCTGCTGGCTCTAGGCTTACTGCTCTGTGGCCACCTGCTGGCTCTAGGCTTAGTGCTCTGTGGCCACCTGGTGACTCTAGGCTTACTGCTCTGTGGCTACTTACTGCCTCTATCTTGAGATGATTTCGGGACTTTTTAGTGTCCCCGCGGCCCGGTCCTCGACCAGGCCTCCACCCCCAGGAAGCAGCCCGTGACAGCTGACTAACACCCAGGTACCTATTTTACTGCTAGGTAACAGGGGCATAGGGTGAAAGAAACTCTGCCCATTGTTTCTCGCCGGCGCCTGGGATCGAACCCAGGACCACAGGATCACAAGTCCCGCGTGCTGTCCGCTCGGCTCCCGACTCTCTAGACTTACTGCTCTGTGGCCACCTGCTGGCTCTAGGCTTACTGCTCTGTGGCCACCTGACCATAACACTAACATTAAAAATCACCTGTTGAATGGTTAAATTTTGACAACTACTGGCCTCAGAACAGGGTACACAGTAGCCAAATATCCCAAACAATAACATATGCGATGATCACCGTATTACACAGTAGATATATGATCCCAGTCCGCTGCCGACAGGAAAGTTTCATGGGTGCTTTGTGTACTCAAAATTTTAAATTTATACAGTACTAATATAGGTTAAGTAAGTGTCTTTTTATATAAATAAAAAAATTACAGAAAATAAATACAGTAAAATTTTATGTGAAATTTATAGATGTGTTTATAAAATTTAAAAAATAATCATAATTTTGTTATTTAATACTAACTTAAAAATTTTATGTTAAAATACTTTTTTGTCATTACCTAATCATATTTAAAAGGTAATAATTATTAATATCCTGCACACATATGGTCGTGGTTTTCTATACCGATTTAATGGGTAATTGTTTAATTGAATTTTTTTTGTTTCATTCTAACAGAAATTGTGTTGATATTTTGAATACCTTATTAATATCCCCTTTGTGTGCCGTATTCTTAGGCCACTGTCACAGTCGTCAGTAAATGGGGATCACTTAGCTACTGGGCACCATTCCTTCCTTCCATTCCCCCCCCCCCCAATTTTCCCAGTCCTATCCCAAATCCTTATCCTGTAACTGGATGCAGGTTTTGCAGATGCAGTGTACACTGCATCAACACAGTGCAGAAATATTGAGATATTGTTATTGATTCAAGAAACAACCAGAAAGCAGGTGTTTAACTGTGCCTTACAATGATCACTGCACAGAGCAGTGAGTCCATTCACATGTCAGGCACATTCATGAGGGGTCCTGCTTAGTGCATGACGTCATTGGTGTTCTGCTTAGTGCATGACGTCACTGGGGTCCTGCTTAGTGCATGACGTCACTGGGGTCCTGCTTAGTGCATGTCGTCACTGGGGTTCTGCTAAGTGCATGACGTCACTGGGGTCCTGCTTGGTGCATGACGTAACTGTGGTCCTGCTTAGTGCATGGCGTCACTGGGGTCCTCTTTAGTGCATGACGTTACTTGGGTCTTGCATAATGCATGCCGTTACTGGGGTAATGCTTTGTGCATGACGTCACTGAGGTCCTGTTTAGTGCATGCCGTCCCAGGGATCCTGCTTAGTGCATGACGTCACTGAGGTCCTGCTTAGTGCATGACGTCACTGGGATCCTGCTTAGTGCATGAAGACACTGGGATTAAGTACTCTGTGACCACCTGCTGGCTCTATGCTTTGTGCAATGTGGCCACTTGACCAAAACACCAACAACAAGAAACACCTGCGTGACCAAAACACTTGCAAGAAACCCCTGTTGAAAGGTGAGTTTCTGTGACAACCACAGACCTCAGAACACAGTACACAGTAACTAAGTGTCCCCCACTCTCTAACAACTGCGACTGTAGAAGACAGTCTAAGTGATCCCTAATAACTGCACAGTTTAATGTGTATAATGAACACTCAAAATTTTATTAATATTTGAACACGATGCATCCCAACAGAAGTTTCTTCTTATATAAATTAAATTTGTCTAGGAAAAATTTTTATAGTAAAATTTTGTGCTTAATGTTGTGTATTGCTGTTGGCTGCATGGGGGGGGGGGGACTATGATGGTTGAAGGTGTCCTGCCATTGTTGTTTGAATATGTCTACTAGTTCTAAAGGGTCAGTGAAATTTGACTGTTATGAGTGAGGTCTGTAAAAACAGAAGAGGAGTTGCCCTAGATCCTTGTTATGATGTTCCAGAATTGTTGTGGAGTTGTTTTCCTCTATAGTTCAGTCTTTTTGTATGAGTTTCTTCCAGTGGTTGGCATGATCGAGGTCTAGGCTGTTGAGTATGTGTTATTTTAGTATAGTGAGGTCTGTGTTATCCTGGCTGTATATGTGAAGGTTGCGGGAGAACCTGTTGTGGTAGCAGATGAGTAGACTTTTGGTTCTGCTGGGGGAAAGGAGTATCTGGCTTTGTGGGTAGTTTTTGGTATGGTTGCGTCAGCCGCTTGTATGATGTTGTTTTGGATAGAGAGGATTTGGGAGTCTGTTTATCGTTGGTTTATCTTGGAAGTTGTAGGGTTGTGTGCTGGTATTTAGGTGCTGATTGAAGGCTTACAAGTCTGTATTTTGATGAGGTTGTTGGAGATTGTGAGTGACATGGGTATGTGATAAGAGCCGGTGATGGATCCGGGGGTGATGTAGTGTTGGTGGTGGGTGCCTGCTATGTTGGTGAGGATGAGATCTGGTTTCCCAGTCCCATTGTGTGTGTAGCTTGTTTTGAAGTCTGAGCCAAGGAAGATGAGGTGTTTGCTTTGGTGAGGTTGGTGTAGTTGTTGACCGTGCATGTTGTGTTGTGGTGGTTGAATGCTTGGTGTTGTGTGTTTAGGTCTACCAGGAGGAAGACCTGTATGTGTGGGTGGTTGAGGAGGGTATTTAGGTCCTTGAGATGAAGGCCTAGGTTTGGGCGAATGTAAGTGGTGCCACTGATCATTTGTCTATGTTGAGTGTAAATGTTGATTGTTAGGAAGTGTTTGTGCTGCTAGTTGGTAGTGAGGAGGTCATGTTTATAAGTGCTCTTAACCAGAAAAGCAACCCCTTCATGTGCTTCATTGGGGGATTGGTATGGTGTGTAGCCGTAATGTCTACTTCTGAGAGTTCGTCACGTATGTACTGTTCAATGACAGCACATCCGGTCTTTCGGTCTCCACAAAGTTAGCAATTAGGTGCCTGATACTGTAGTAGGCTCTATCGTTTAATTGTGTGATTTTCATTGTTTACTGACTGGATGAGGGGGGAAGGGGGGGGGTTGAGGTGAATAAATCGGAGAGGTTCTCCCATGAACCTTGGTTCTTGTGGTAGATAATTCTTGGGATGATCGTTTGGGTATGAAGAGTGTGTTGGAGCCGTTTTTAAGGGTTCCTGATAAGCATTTGGCCATTTTTGGGGTGAGGGTGTAGGGGTGGTCTGGGGAGGAGTGGTCCTTTTGGCTGAGTGTGACGAGTGCTTTAGCTGAGCTAACAGGTTCATTGGTTTGGTACTTGTGTGGTATTGAGTAATAGGGGGGTGTAAGGTGGGCTAACGTGTGGGGCGTGAGATGGGCTGACTTGTTGGTCTCGAAGGCTAAGGTGAAGAAGGGCACTTGCTTTTTGGTAGCTGATGTCCGTCTTTGTGCTGTCTCAGTTTTCTGGTGTTTTGGTGAGTTATTTCTTTTTGTCTGGAGAGTTATCTTGTGTTTTGGTAATCTATTTGCCTGGAGAGGGAGAGGGGTGGCTGTCATGGGGAGCGGGTTCTATGAGAACCGGTTAGAGGCCTTTGGTTGGGTTGGGGGGGGGGGGTAGGGGAGGGGTGGTATAGAAGGGGTGGGAATGGTGTTGGGCTTTTGTTCCTTGGGTGTGACGAGGGGTGATGGGGGTGGGGGAGGAGCTAGGCTTGATGCCTGGGGGTTCTTGGGGGGGGGGTAATTGGTGCTGGGTGTGGTGTCATGTTGGGTGGGATGGTTGTGCATGGGAGGTTGTATGTTGTCAGAATCTGTTAAATGTTGGCGATTGTCTAATACATATCTCTTTCTGGAAGAGGTGACTTGATCATTAGTGCTTATTGATATAACCATAACCAGGCACTGCATCACCAACTTCAACAAGGCCCTGAACAACATCAACACCAGCCTCCACACCCTCAGCCACAACATAACCATAACCAGGCACTGCATCACCAACCTCAACAAGGCCCTGAACAACATCAACACCACCCTCCAGACCCTCAGCCACAACATAACCATAACCAGGCACTGCATCACCAACCTCAACAAGGCCCTGAACAACATCAACACCAGCCTCCACACCCTCAGCCACAAAATAACCATAACCAGTTACTGCACCACCAACCTCAACAAGGCCCTGAACAATATCAACACCAGACTCCACACCCTCAGCCACAACATAATCATAATCAGGCACTGCATCACCAACCTCAACAAGGCCCTGAACAACATCAACACCAGCCTCCACACCCTCAGGCACAACATAACCATAACCAGACATTGCATCCAATTGCAAGATAAAGATTTGGGATTGGACGGAGGAGTGGGCGGGGGGGGGGATTGAATAGTGCCCAGTAGCTAAATGATCCCCAGTTACTGACGACTGTAACAGTGGCCTAAGAATACGCTACACAAAGGGTCTATTAAATAAGTATTCGAAGTATGAACACAAAATTTCTTGTGGAATGAACTTAAACATTTTTAAATATTAAAGTTAACCATTAAGGGGGTATAGATAATCGCGACGAGAAGACCAAATGAGTGTGGAAGGAAGAGAAGGATATCATTATCAATTTCTTCCTAAATACAATACATAGTAATATAAAATTATAGATATATTAGAGTTTTATAAGCAATATAAAAGAAATATAAACAGATAAATTTTGTTTCGTCTTTTGTAAATATTTTTATAATTTAACACAAAATTTAATTGCAGTGACGTCATGCACTAAGCAGGACCCCAGTGACGTCATGCACGAAGCAGGACCAAAGTGACGTCATGCTTTAAGTAAGACCCCAGTGACGTCATGCACTAAGCAGGACTCCTGTGCCGTCATGCACTAAGCAGGACCTCAGTGACTTCACGCTCTAAGCAGGACCCCAGTGACGCCATGCACTAAACAGGACCTCAGTAACGTCATGCACCAAACATTACCCCAGTAACGGCATGCACTACACAGGAACCCAGTGACGCCATGCACTAAGCAGGACCCCCAGTAACGGCATGCACTAAACAGGACCCAGTGACGTCAATGCACTAAGCAGAACCCAAGTAACGGCATGCACTAAGCAGGACCCCGGTAATGTCATGCACTAAACAGGACCCCAGTGACGTCATGCTCTAAGCAGGACCCCAGTGACGTCATGCACTAAGCAGGATCCCAGTGACGTCACGCACTAAGCAGGACCCCAGTGACGTCATACACTAAGCAGGACCCCAGTGATGTCATGCACTAAGCAGGACCCCTCATGAATGTGAGGACTCTGACATGTGAATAAATTCACTACTGTGTGCCGTGATCCTTGAGAGGCACTGTTAAACACCTGCTCTCTGGTTGTTTCTTGAAGTTGGTGAATGAACAGCGGTGAATGGCGTAAATGTGTAAACATCAGTCAGGAGGAGGAGGGGTGATGTCTCCATGACAACGGCGTCGCAATCTTCCCTTTAACCCGTATTTAAATACTACATAACAAGTGAATGAGAAAGATATGTCCAAAATCTAAACAATGTTGCTGTGTAACAAGTAGGAAGATGTGTTGCAACATCATCATGATTCTTAACTTTATTACCGAAGTACTTGGATACTCTGCAACATCATCATGGGTTCGTAACTCCTATATCAGTTTAGAATATAGTGTAGAAAAATATTTCTTAATAAATATTGAATTCCGTGAATCTGGGGCTGAGTGCATGGGCATGTTGTCAATTTCTCTTGAAAATCTGCCTCGCTCGTGTTTATATAAATTACATTTACAGGAATTTGGATATCACGCAGAAATTTGTCCGGATCTTCCACTTTCATGATGTTTATTGTAGTCCTTATTGTTATAACCATAACCAGGCACTGCATCACCAACCTCAACAAGGCCCTGAACAACATCAACACCAGCCTCCACACCCTCAGCTACAACATAACCATAACCAGGCACTGCATCACCAACCTCAAAAAGGCCCTGAACAACATCAACACCGGCCTCCACACCCTCAGCCACAACATAACCATAACCAGTCACTGCATCACCAACCTCAACAAGGCCCTGAACAACATCAACACCAGCCTCCACACCCTCAGCCACAACATAACCATAACCAGACACTGCATCACCAACCTCAACAAGGCCCTGAACAGCATCAACACCAGCCTCCACACCCTCAGCCACAACATAACCATAACCAGACACTGCATCACCAACCTCAACAAGGCCTTGAACAACATCAACACCAGCCTCCACACCCTCAGTCACAACATAACCATAACCGGGCACTGCATCACCAACCTCAACAAGGCCCTGAACAACATCAACACCAGCCTCCACACTCTCAGTCACAACATAACCATAACCAGGCCCTGCATCACCAACCTCAACAAGGCCCTGAACAACATCAACACCAGCCTCCACACTCTCAGTCACAACATAACCATAACCAGGCCCTGCATCACCAACCTCAACAAGGCCCTGAACAACATAAACACCAGCCTCCACACCCTCAGTCACAACATAACCATAACCGGGCACTGCATCACCAACCTCAACAAGGCCCTGAACAACATAAACACCAGCCTCCACACCCTCAGTCACAACATAACCATAACCGGGCACTGCATCACCAACCTCAACAAGGCCCTGAACAACATCAACACCAGCCTCCACACCCTCAGCCACAACATAACCATAACCAGACACTCCAGGGGGGGGGGGGGAGGAAAGAATGGTGCCCACCTGCTAAGCTATCTTTACTAACTGACAACTTTGACAACGATCTAAGAATACAGTACACAAAGGGGATATTAATAAGACATTGAAAGTATCAACATAAAATTTCTGGTTAAATGAAAAAAAAAAAATTTGAATATAAAAGTTAATCATAAAAGAGGTATAGAAAACCACAACAATTCTGTAATATGGGTGAGAGGATGAGCAGATTATTATGGTTTATCTGTTACTAAATAAAAATATTTTGTATCTAGAAACGTACCAATAATAATATTTTATTACTAATATAAAAATAAAAAAAAAATTATTTATTTTTAAATTGTTAAATGTTACAAAATTTAACAGAGTAGAAACATGGATTCGACACAACCCTCAGGCCATCACACACTACTCACCATTGACCTCACGACACTAGACGACTTACAAAGTGACCTCACAGCATCGATACAACCACCTGAAGTAAAACTCATGCTTAAAAATACCCGACGAAAAGCCCCAGGAGCCTATAACATAGTCCAAGCTCTCCTCAAACAACTTCCCGACTCCCTAGTCCTTGCACTCTGACGTATACAACACCTCACTAGCATCTGGATATTTCCCAAGCCCATTCAAAGAAGCCACAGCAGTCCTCATCCCGAAACCCCCAAAAATCCCCGACAGACTCCAAGAACTACAGACCGATCAGCCTACTAGAGACACTAGGAAAAATATACGAAAAACTTATAAATCACAAACTCAGACATCACCTAGAACGCCAAAACATACTAACAGACAAACAATTTGGTTTCAGACAACACCGCTCCACACAAGATGCACTCAACATAGTAACAAATTACCTCTCCATTAACAAGCACCAAAGGGTCAAGACGGACCTCATAGCAAAGGACATTGAAAAGGCGTTTGATACAATATGGCACGACGGCCTACGATACAAACTCTGCACTCTATTCCAACTACCTGACAACATGCAGAGGCTACTATGCAGCTTTCAAACAAACAGAAAGATGCAGATTAAGTTCCTCAGCAAGCTGTCAGGATACTTCAACCTAAATGCAGGAATCCCCCAGGGCTCAGTTCTCTCACCGACCCTATACTTATTCTACATAAATAACATTCCTGACCGAACATACTGACCTCTATAACCCTCTGTTATGCTCACGACGTAACCCAACTGATCTCAGGTTACTCGATAGACACCCTCACACGAATAGCACAGGAAGAAATAGACAAAGTACGCCTCTGGGAACCGCACTTTTATTCATGTGCAATTGATGTTCTCAGGCGGATTTGTAATATTGAAGGTTTTTTAATGATGAACAGTAAACAAGTGTATGATGTTATACTACCAAATATAGTTCCTAGAGTAGAGGAGGCATATCCACTCTTTAGCTGGCAAGTAATATGGGCAAACCTTCATGTTAAATTTATTGCCCCAAAACAACGTGAGCTATTGTATCGCTATATTCATGAGGACCCTCCCTACTAATGATAGGTTGTTGATGTTGGGCACTAAGGACGACAATAGGTGTTACCAATGAACTGAAATTGAGAATAATATGCATATAATTTTATTTCTGTAAGCAGAAAGTTGTTCTTGTAAACTGGATTAGAGACACTCTTAAAGATTTATGTGGACCAAGTATTAGAGTGGAGTTAATGAGGTTTTTAATGTTTCATATTGACATAAAATGCAAGGAAAATTAGGAATACAATAATTATGTTACTTTCTGATTAAATTTTTTGTGTGTGGATAGGCAGGCAGGAAGGTTACTCAGTAGACAAAATATTGAAGTTCTTGCGAGGCAGGATCAGGTATAACATTTGGGGTTTAAGGCTCATGCTCGGTGATAATATAGAAAATTGGTTTACTGAGACCTTATATAAATATATATAAATGTAATAATTTCCCCTGTATTTTAATGTAAGTTTATTCTTCAATTTTTGTAAATCGTTTATAGGTAAATAAGTATAACATTCATTGTTTTCTAAAGATCTTGTTCTGTACTACTGAAACACTTGTTGACTAAGAATTGTAATGTATAATTTAACACTTATGTATATGTAATTTATATTGTATTTTTTTAAATAAACATTAAAAAAAAAAAAAAATATCACTTATCCTCCCACTCCTAAACATATGCACCCATCCCACTCTCATTTGCAGCACCAACAAACAGGAAACAACTTCAGCGTACCTGGAACAGGGCCCTGAGATGGGTGTTCGATACCCACTGACAGGAATTCCACCACTAGTGAGGCCCTGCAAAGAGAGGGCGAACATCCGTCTCTGAACATAGTCTGGGACACAAAGGGGAGAAAACAGATCACAATAATTCTCACCTACCACGACAACTACGACACCTCCTCACACACCTTAGTAGACCTAGAAATACGCACAACCTCTTTAACCTGATTGACGGACCCCACCCCCCTGCTCCGTCATTTACCATGACTCCTCGCTGCTCCTATACCACTCCTCAATCACCGAGCTCCGAACTACCCAGCTGGCCTCCTTAACTCTTCTCCCCCCCCCTCTGAAGGGGGGGGGAGACGTTGTTTAGCGAAATCCAAGACCACAACTGGTTTGAGCCTCCAAGACACACCCAGCTGAGGCTGCTATCTCCTCGGGCGCGCTGAAAGACGAAATGTTGTCACAAAATATCTGATTCCTTGCTCATCACTTAGTCCGGTGACAACGTTTTAATGCCATGCAGCTGAGTCTTGCTCTGGCACTTTATCTCATTCTAAAAACCCTTCCTCTCACCCCCACTAATTCTTTCCCCTATCCCCACTTCCCCGCTCACCCTACAGGGTATCTTGACCTATATTTAATTGATTGATTGATGTGGCACTGAGTATGGGATGTTCTCTCCCCTTGTTGCTACCTGTTGGCTCTAGGCTTACTGTTCTGTGGCCACCTGTTGGCTCTAGGCTTACTGCTCTGTGGCCACCTGTTGGCTCAAGGCTTATTGCTCTCTGGCCACCTGTTGGCTCTAAGCTTACTGCTCTGTGGCCACATGTTGGCTCTAGGCTTATTGCTCTCTGGCCACCTGTTGGCCTAGGCTTACTGCTCTGAGGCCACCTGTTGGCTCTAAGCTTATTGCTCTGTGGCCACCTGAACAAAACACCAACAACAAGAAACACCAGCGTGACCAAAACACCAACAACAAGAAACACCAGCGTGACCAAAACACCAACAACAAGAAACACCAGCGTGACCAAAACACCAACAACAAGAAACACCAGTGTGACCAAAACACCAACAACAAGAAACACCAGCGTGACCAAAACACCAACAACAAGAAACACCAACGTGACCAAAACACTAACAACAAGAAACACCAGCGTGACCAAAACACCAACTACAAGAAACACCAGCGTGACCAAAACACCAACTACAAGAAACACCTGTTGAAAGGTGAGTTTCTGTGTCAACAACTGGCCTCAGAACACGGTACACAGTAGCGAAGTGTCCCCGTACCCTCTAACAACTGTGACGACCACTGTAGTACACAGTACACATACATCATTATGGAGTCAGAGGACACTCCCTACAATACCTCAAATCCTACCTTACTGACAGGCTCCAATATGTTTCTGTGAATAATACAATTTCTCCCACCCTACCCATCAACATTGGTGTTCCCCAGGGCAGCATACTTGGCCCTCTCCTCTTTCTCATCTACATTAATGACCTTCCAAATGCCTCCCAACACCTCAAACCAATTCTATTTGCTGACGACACAACCTTCATTTACTCCAGTCCTGATCCCCTTGCTCTAAATGCCACAGTAAATACTGAGCTAAATAAAGTCCATCTGTGGCTAACTGCCAACAAACTCACCCTTAACATTGACAAAACCTTCTATATTCTGTTTGGCAATAAATCCTCTAATCAAATAAATCTCAAAATAAACAATACCCAAATTTGTAACAAATTAGATGGCAAATTCCTTGGCATTCTCATTGACCACAAGCATAATTTCCAGGGACACATTCTAAACATATCAAAAAAAGTTTCAAAAACTGTGGGCATTCTTTCTAAGATCAGATATTATGTACCACGCCCTGCCCTGGTGACTCTCTATTACTCCCTTATCTATCCATATCTCAACTATGGTATTTGTGCTTGGGGCTCTACTACCCAAAATCACTTACGTCCTCTAATTACTCAACACAAAGCTGCTATTAGGACAATATCCAATTCTGGCCCCAGACATCACTCGGTACCCCTACTTAAATCTCTGAATATGTTAGACATTAAGTCACTGCACATTCTCTCATGTGTATTATACATATATAAAACGCTAAACTATAATGCCAATCCTGATCTTAAAAGCTTCATAGAAGGTTGTATCAGAACCCATGAGCATCACACCAGAAATAAATACAGTTTTGATATTCCTAGAGTACGACTTAATCAAACTAGAAATGCTCTACAAATCAAGGGGCCCAGAATGTGGAATGACCTTCCCAACCATGTTAAAGACTGTACCTCTCTCAACCAGTTTAAGTTAAAAGCGAAGCTATACCTAATAAATTCCCTGTAACCTACCTTACCCTTCTATTGTCAACCAATGTCTGTTTTTTTCTTTTAAAGAGCGCTGTTTGTCGACATAATTGTATTTGTGCTGCTTTTTCATCTATGTTTTCATTCTACTCATTATGCTCAATTAGTATTAAGCTTGTCATTTAAGTTTATCATGCCCGAAACGCTTTGCGTAATAGTGGCTTTACGCATTGTATGTACTAGCTCTACCTATAAGTCAAACAATCCTTGTAAATATTTATTGTATGTATGTACCTTACCTAAATAAAATTGTATTGTTGTATTGTATTGTAGTATCCAATTGATCCCTACTCACTGCCGACTGTAAAGTTTAATATGTATAATGTACACAAAAAAAATATTTGTATAATTGAAGATTTAACAAAAATTTAAGACAACTGGTAATTATTAAAATAAAAGTTTTATTTATATAATTAATATTTTTTTCCAATTGCAACAAATAAGTTTTGTGCAGAAATTTTTAAAATTTAATAAATTAAAATTCAATATATAATTTTTTTTTTATTTTATATTGGTAATTAAATTTTAATATAGCGATACATCTAACATTAGAACTAATTGTATTCAAGAAGTAATAAATATTAATATCCTGCGCTACCTCCCACACTCATAGGGTCAGCTCGTCGTCATTTTCTATACCGCTTTAATGGTAAATTTTATTTTCAAACTGTTTTTATGTTGCATTCCACCAGATATTTTGTGTTGATACTTCGAATACCTTATTAATATTCTGTTTGTGTACCGTATTTTTAGGCCACTGTCATAGTCGTGAGTGAGTAAGGATCACTTAGCTACTGAGGCACTATTCTTTCCTCACCCTCCAACCCCCCCCCCCATTCCCTGATCCTTATCCTGTAATTGTATGCAGTGCCTGCTTATGATTATGTTGTGGCTGAGGGTGTGGAGGCTGGTGTTGATGTTGTTCAGGGCCTTGTTGAGGTTGGTGATGCAGTGCCTGGTTATGGTTATGTTGTGGCTGAGGGTGTGGAGGCTGGTGTTGATGTTGTTCAGGGCCTTGTTGAGGTTGGTGATGCAGTGCCTGGTTATGGTTATGTTGTGGCTAAGGGTGTGGAGGCTGGTATTGATGTTGTTCAGGGCCTTTTTGAGGTTGGTGATGCAGTGCCTGGTTATGGTTATGTTGTGGCTAAGGGTGTGGAGGCTGGTATTGATGTTGTTCTGGGCCTTGTTGAGAATTGTGATGCAGTGCCTGGTTATGGTTATGTTGTGGCTAAGGGTGTGGAGGCTGGTGTTGATGTAGTTCAGGGCCTTGTTGAGAATTGTGATGCAGTGCCTGGTTATGGTTATAACAATATGCACTACAGTAATCAGCTTGAAAGTGGTAGATCCGGACAACGTCCATATGCTTGATATCCAAACCCCTGTACATATAATATAATATCAACACAAGCGAGGCAGATTTTGCAAGAGAAATTGACAACATGCCTATGCACTCAGCCCCGGGTCCAGATTCATGGAATTCAATATTTATAATGAAATATTTGTCTAAACTATATTCTAAAGTGAAAAAGGATTCTAAAGAAGCGCTGTCCACCCAGTTGTCAGGCGTCCGTACACACTCAGAATACACACTTCCTGAGTATGTATTATTTTTAAATTTGTTATGCCTCCAATGTAGGCAAAAAATTGATATTATTACCTTAAAGCTTTAAATTGTGCCTTTGACCTTTGCCCTAGACATCTTCCCCAAACTCTGTAAGGCAAGTTTCTAAAAAATAATAACCATTTTCAAGATTTTGGAGGCATAAGCAATTAAAAAAAATTATATTATACAGTGCCAAACACTGTTTCATTTTATAAATATATACATTGCTATAAAAATGTTTACAATGTCACAAAACAAAGATTTAGGTAAATGTAAAGAGAAGGAAATGTTAAAGACATTGCTGAAAACCTGTATCTGTAGCAGTCCGAATCATTATCCCTTTTCCCTTCATCTTCTTCCTTCCCTCCCTCTCATCCTCTCTTCCTTTATCCTGCTATTCCACTCTCCCTCTCTTCTCTACATACTTTTGCATTTTCTCTCCCTCAAAGAAGAGCTGTCAATATAGTTGTGAAAACATTAAATCAGCATTTGCATGAGATGATGTTAGGGCGCCCTTATTACACTGAGTCTTCGTTAAATGACGAACTTCAGTAATTAATATAAGTGCAATAGTGTAATTTGGCATTACTTATTTCAAAGCTGTACTCTTCTCTTGTAGCCACTTGCTGACTCTAGGCTTAGTACTCTGTTGCTACCTGCTGGCTCTAGGCTTACTGCTCTGTGGCCACCTGCTGGCTCTAGGCTTACTGCTCTGTGGCCACCTGCTGGCTCTAGGCTTACTGCTCTGTGGCCACCTGCTGGCTCTAGGCTTACTGCTTTGTGGCCACCTGCTGGCTCTAGGCTTACTGCTCTGTGGCCACCTGCTGGCTCTAGGCTTACTGCTCTGTGGCCACCTGCTGGCTCTAGGCTTACTGCTTTGTGGCCACCTGCTGGCTCTAGGCTTACTGCTCTGTGGCCACCTGCTGGCTCTAGGCTTACTGCTCTGTGGCCACCTGACCGTAACACTAACATTAAAAATCACCTGTTGAATGGTTAAATTCTTTGACAACTACTGGTCTCAGAACACGGTACACAGTAGCTAAATGTCCCCAACACTAACAAACGCAACGATCACCCAGTAGATACATGATCCCAGCCCGTTGCCGACAGCAAAGTTTTAAGTGTGCTATATGTACTCAAAATTTAATAACTATTCTGAATTCATGTAAGTTTCTTTTTATATGAATAAAGAAAATTTACAAAAAATAAAGGTAGTAAAATTTTATGTCAAAATATATAAATGTGCTAGAAAAGTTTAAAAAATAAATAATAACCTTTTTTTATTTTAAATTAGTTTTCAAATTTTTATATAACTATGTTTTATTGTCATTAAATAATTATATTTTAAAAAGTAATAATTATTAATATCCTGCACACATATATGGTCGTGGTTTTCTATACCGATTTATTGGTTAATTGTTATATTGATTTTTTTATGTTTTCATTCTAACAGAAATTGTGTTGATATTTTGAATACCCTATTAATATTCCCTTTGTGTACCGTATTCTTAGGCCGCTGTCACAGTCGTCAGTAAGTGGGGATCACTTAGCTACTGGGCACCATTCCTTCCTTCCGTGCCCCCCCCCTCCCATCGATCCCAGTCCTATCCCAAATCCTTATCCTGTAACTGGATGCAGTGTTACAAGATGCAGTGCACACTGCAACAACACAGTGCAGTGTTGAGTGCAGAAATAATGAGATATTGCTATTGAATTCAAGAAACAACCAGAAAGCAGGTGTTTAACAGTGCCTTACAATGATCACTGCACAAAGCAGTGAGTCCATTCTCATGTCAGAGTTCTCACATTCATGAGGGGTCCTGCTTAGTGCATGACGTCACTGGGTCCTGCTTAGTGCATGACGTCACTGGGTCCTGCTTAGTGCATGACGTCACTGGGTCCTGCTTAGTGCATGACGTCACTGGAGTCCTGTTTAGTGCATGACGTCACTGTGGTCCTGCTTAGTACATGACGTCACTGGGGTCCTGCTTAGTGCATGACGTCACTGGGGTCCTGCTTAGTGCATGACGTCACTGAGGTCCTGCTTAGTGCATGACGTCACTGGGGTCCTGCTAAGTGCATGACGTCACTGGGGTCCTGCTTAGTTCGTGACGTCTCTGGGGTCCTGCTTAGTGCATGACGTCACTGGGGGTCCTGCTTAGTGCATGACGTCAGTGGGGGGCCTGCTTAGTGCATGACGTCACTGGGGTCCAGCTTAGTGCATGACGTCACTGAGATCCAGTTAAATGCATGACGTCACAGGGGGGTCCTGCTTAGTGCATGACGTCACAGGGGTCCACCTTAGTGCATGACGTCACTGGTCTCCTCTCACTGTCACGTCACGTGACCCTAAATGTGTCACTGAGTACTGTGAAGTTGTTCTACTTTGCACCGTCGTGTTTAACGGAAATAATTCATTAAAATACAGAGCCTGACACCAACCTCATTACATAATACACTGTACCATTACAGCCATTTCCCCTGGGTTGCGTGTCAAGCCGTGCTCCTAATAGAACGTCGCATTTTGACGTATAGTCTATCTAAGACCAAATGTAGTCGTAGAAAACAGAAGTGGCTCGCGAAAGTGACATGTTGTCCCGTTTTCTGTTATGGGTCTTCTGGTTGGTTAGGATAAGGGCACTTTAATACGACAGTTTCTTGACGTTGGGAAGCGTTAGGAGGAGTAGCTGAATGTGTATTCTTTTCAAATTTGTTATGCCTCCAATGTAGGGAAAAATGGATATTACTGCCTTTAAGCTTTAAATTGTACCTTTGATCCACGCCTAAGACATCTTCCGTAAACTCTCTAAGGCAAGTTTCTAAAAATTAATATCCATTTTCTAGATTTTTTAGACATAAACAATTACAAAATATATATTACCCAACGCCAAAAACTGTTACAATTTATAAATTTATACATCGCTGTAAAATATCCTACAATGTCACAAAACAAAGTTTCAGGTAAAGGTAAATGAAATACTTTGCTAGAAGTACTTATCTAAAGCAGCCCATATCAGAATACCTTTTGCCCTTCATCTTCTTCACTCTCTTCCATTTTCATCCTCTCTTCTATACAAACTTTAGCATTTTCTTCCCATCAAACCAGAGCTGCTAATATAGATTGGGAAAACATTTACATAAGGGGGCATTTGGTTCCAAAAATGCAATAAATGAAAACTCGTTCGATTTCAATCAAACTTTTTTGGCAAGTTCTATATAAAAAGTGTTTCATCTGGTCCTAGTTTCAGCATCGTAGCATAAATAGGAAGGGAGAAAAAAATATTGAAGTAGGTGTGAAAATTATGCCAAAATGGTCATAAACGATTATCAAACAAAAGTATCAACTGAAATCATGTCTATGACACTCAGCTATCACAATAGCATATATTAAACAAATATTATAATTAGTTTAATTGGAAAAAAAATTTAGTTAAAAAAAAAAATAAAAAATTTCCAATTTTTTTTTCGGACGATTTGCATAAAACTTACACACCTGACTGCATGTATGTCTATCTGTAAGGATGCCAATTTTGAAGAAAATTGGTTGATGTCAACCTCAGCCACAGATTTTAGAACCTTAGACTTTATTATTTGCTGTTTTTTTCAATTGACATAAACGTTTACAAAACTGTTTCATTTTTTATTCAATTTACATGAAACTTACACAGTATATGTGGAGGGCATGTCTCTACATTCGCTATAGAGCTTTTTTCTCCAAGTTCATTTATTGATTTTATAATAGCAATAAACTTGCCATATTTGCATAATTTTTGGAGGGAAATTTGAACATTTGTATTAGGAAAACTAAAGATATTTTGGAAATTATCTAACTAACAATCCTTTATTATATGCTAATGTGTCAGAAAAGTGTCACAGAATAATTATATCTGAAACGTGTGTTCTGAAGTGTAGACTTGAAAATGTTTAAAAAACGTTGAAAAAAATCTCCCTTTCTATTTACGCTGCAGTACTGAAACTTGGGAAAATTTCAGCACTTTTCATATACAACTAGTCAAAAAATATTGGTTGACATTAAACAAATTTTCCTAAACTTTTCTATCGCCCCCATAAATTGATGTTAAGTTGTCTTTATTACACTTACAGTACAATTTCCAGTCATGAATGTAGCACTCGGCGTAGGCAGTTCTAATCGTCTACAAGACGCTTCAGCTTCGACACAGAACAGGCAGCAGACTAGGACCTCATCCAGCTACAACGCTCTCCCACATAGAGCCCCGCGACTCCGGCCACACTCAGTTCTCTGCTCTGCCCCAAGCTCCGTCTTAACGTCGACGACACTGCTATATCCAGGACTACTAAATAAATATGAAACTCACTAAAAACTGTGTATCCTGTGTACAAACTGTGTATCTAATCTACCCAAGAACGTAACATAATCGTACGTTACATTGGTAACGTATGATAACACCATTCACTTTATAGTTTTTTAAAACGTTTCATCTGAATTAAATAATATATTTTTTTAAATTATTAGAAATATATAAGTTTTTGCTAAAATTCATAATTTAAGTAGACTGTGGCCGCCTACTCGCTCGAAACTTATAGCTCTGTGGCCACTTGTTAGCTCTAGGTTTACTGCTGTATGGCCACTTGTTGAGTCAAGGTTTTCGCTCTGTGGCTACCTTTTGGCTCTAGGCTTAGTGCTCTATGATCACTTGTTGGCTCTAGGCTTACTGCTCTATGGCCATTTGTTGGGTCAAGGTTTACGCTCTGTGGCTACCTTTTGGCTCTAGGATTAGTGCTCTATGATCACTTGTTGGCTCTAGGCTTAGTGCTATGTGGCCACCTGACCAAAACACCAATAACAAGAAACACCATCGTAACCAAAACTGTGACGAACACTGAAGTACATATTATCTTAGTGATCCCTACTGACTGAAGACTGTAAAGTTTAATGTGTACATTGTACCCCAAAAATAATTCCAACATCAGCTAGATACTTTTGTTGAGAATTTGAAACGTTTCATCAAATATAAATAAAATTTAAAAAAATTAAATAAACAAGAAACGTTTTTGTTAAAATTTATAAACATTTTGTAATTTAAAAAAAAAATTTACTTTTCTTCTTATAATTCTATATTGTTAATAAAATCGTAATATAAATATATTTGCAAATTACAAACTATTGTATTTAAAAATAAATAAATATTGACATCCTGCTCTTTCTCCCACACTCATAAGGTTGTCTGGTCGCGATTTTCTATACCGCCTTAATGGGTAACCTCAATATTCAAAATTTTTATGTTTCATTCCACAAGAAATTTTGTGTTGATACTTGTAATACCTTATTAAAATCCCCTTTGCGTACCTTATTCTTAGGCCACTGTCACAGTCGTCAGTAAATAGGGATCACTTAGCTAATGGGCACCATTCGTTCCAACCCCCACCCCCACTCCTCCGTCAAATCCCAAATCCTTATCCTGCAATTGGATGCAGTGCCTGGTTATGGTTATGTTGTGGCTGAGGGTGTGGAGGCCGGTGTTGAAGTTGTTCAGGGCCTTGTTGAGGTTGGTGATGCAGTGCCTGGTTATGGTTATGATGTGGCTGAAGGTGAGAAGCTGGTGTTGATGTTGTTCAGGGCCTTGTTGAGGTTGGTGATGCAGTGCCTGGTTATGGTAATGTTGTGGCTGAGGGTGTGGAGGCTGGTATTGATGTTGTTCAGGGCCTTGTTGAGGTTGGTGATGCAGTGCCTGGTTATGTTGTGGCTGAGGGTGTGGAGGCTGGTGTTGATGTTGTTCAGGGCCTTGTTGAGGTTGGTGATGCAGTGCCCGGTTATGGTTATGTTGTGGCTGAGGGTGTGGAGGCCGGTGTTGATGTTGTTCAGGGCCTTGTTGAGGTTGGTGATGCAGTGCCTGGTTATGGTTATATTGTTGCTGAGAGTGTGGAGGCTGGTGTTGATGTTGTTCAGGGCCTTGTTGAGGTTGGTGATGCAGTGCCTGGTTATGGTTATGTTGTGGCTGAGGGTGTGGAGGCTGGTGTTGATGTTGTTCAGGGCCTTGTTGAGGTTGGTGAAGCAGTGTCTGGTTATGGTTATGTTGTGGCTGAGGGTGTGGAGGCTGGTTTTGATGTTGTTCAGGGCCTTGTTGAGGTTGGTGATGATGTGCCTGGTTATGGTTATGTTGTGGCTGAGGGTGTGGAGGCTGGTGTTGATGTTGTTCAGGGCCTTGTTGAGGTTGGTGATGATGTGCCTGGTTATGGTTATAACAATAAACACTACAATAAACAGCATGAAAGTGGTAGATCTGGACAACTTTTTTATGCGTGATAACCAAACTCCTGTAAATATTATTTATATCAACACGAGCTTAGTAGAATTTGCAAGAGAAATTGACAACATGCCAATGCACTCAGCCTCGGGTTCGGACTCATGGAATTCAATATTTATAAAGATATATTTTACTAAACTAAAAAAAAAGAGTTTAGAAACTTGATGATGTTGCAAAATATCAAAATACTTGGGTCATAGAGTTTAGAAGCATAATGATGTTGCAACACGTCTTCCTACTTGTTACACTGCAACATTGTTCAGATTTTGGACATTTCTTTCTCATTCACTTGTTATGTAGTATTTAAATACGGGTTAAAGGGAAGATGCGACGCCGTTGTCATGGAGACATCACTCCTCCTCCTCCTGACAGATGTTTACACATTTAAGCCATAAACTGCATATATGTCATGTTTTATGCCCTCCAAAGGAAGCAAACAGCCGGGTTTGTCATTTAAGAAATTGGGCTTTTAGGGGAGAATTCATCGTCTAAATGTCACCTGTATCTGTGTGAGGAGCGAGGTGGTTGAGAGATGGTGTTGGGTCGCAGAGGGAGAGAGAGAGCCTCGACCCCCGGCCTTGGGAGCTCAAGGGATTATATCATAGATTTTACAGGACGTGTTCAGAGATCGGGGGGGGGGGGGTGGAGGGTCGTCAAAGTAGATTTGAAAGTGATTGATTAACAACGAGTGTTTTTATGTCCACTAATTCAGTAGTGAATTAGATAATATTAATGTAAGAAATAAATGAGTAATTACACAAAAAAAATCACGTCTTCCCTTAATTAATGTTTCCTCTTCATCTTCAAAGCAATTGATTCTCACAATGTTGCAAGAAGTATAGATTACATCGAGGCATGAAGAGAGGGAAGATGGATGTCCTGTCGAGGGGAATCTAGGTAATCTTGCTCTGCAGTTGCATTGATCAGCTGAAGAAGAAGTAGGGTTGGTGTAAACGTCTTAGAGTTGTCAACCATAGAGTGTACCTAACTTAGTGCTTGATGTAAAGTGCTTCAGCTATGTCTGATGTCCTTGTATATCTATATCTGTCGATCATGTCAGTGTTGCTGGTCAGCATATCTGAGGTGATGGTCTGGTCGTGTGCAGAAATATTGTGATATTGCTGTTGAATTGAAGAAACAACCAGAAAGCCGGTGTTTAACAGTGCCTTACAATGATCACTGCACAATGCAATGATCACTGCACAATGCATTCATATGTCAGAGTCCTCACATTTATAAGGGGGTCCTGCTTAGTGCATGACGTCACTGAGGTCCTGCTTAGTGTATGACGTCACTGGGGTCCTGCTTAGTGCATGACGTCACTGGGGTCCTGCTTAGTGCATGATGTCACTGGGGTCCTGCTTAGTGCATGACGTCACTGGGGTCCTGCTTAGTGCATGACATCACTGGGGTCCTGCTTAGTGCATGACGTCATAGGGGTCCTGCTTAGTGCATGACGTCACTGGGGTCCTGCTTAGTGCATGACGTCACTGGTGTCCCACTTAGTGCATGACGCCATTGTGGTCCTGTTTAGTGCATGACGTCACTGGGGTCCTGCTTAGTGCATGACGTTACTGGGGTCCTGCTTAGTGCATGACGTCACTTTGGTCCTGCTTAGTACATGACATCATTTGGGCCCAGCTTAGAGCATGACGTCGCTGGGCTCCGGCTTAGTGCATGACGTCACTGGGGTCCTGCTTAGTGCATGACGTCACTGGGGTCCTGCTTAGTGCATGACGTCACTGAGGTCCTGCTTTGTGCGTGACGCCATTGGGGTCCTGTTTACTGCATGATGTCACTGGGGTCTTGCTTAGTGCATGACATCACTGGGGTCCTGCTTAGTGCATGACGTCACTGACGTCCTACTTAGTGCATGACGTCACTGGTGTCCCGCTTAGTGCATGACGCCATTGTGGTCCTGTTTAGTGCATGACGTCCCTGGGGTCCTGCTTAGTGCATGACGTCACTGGGTTCCTGCTTACTGCATGACGTCACTGGGGTCCTGCTTAGTACATGACATCATTTGGGCCCAGCTTAGAGCATGACGTTGCTGGGGTCCGGCTTAGTGCATGACGTCACTGGGGTCCTGCTTAGTGCATGGCGTCACTGGGGTCCTGCTTAGTGCATGACGTCACTGGGGTTGCTATGATCCCAGGTAGCTGAAAAACGAGTCTCCCCTTTGAGAATTATTCTATCAAGCCTGACCTGACTAGGAGGTCGGAAATAGACATGAAGATTCATATGTAAAAATGATTGGGTAAATTTTACACGGAGTTTAAGATTATGAGCAGTAAATAAGGAAATAGATTGAAATAGACTGGTTTGGAGATGTGGATATTTTGCTGGAGGTGTAAGGCTCACTTCTGGAGGGCTTTGACTTCACTTGAGGCCAGACATCGCAGCGGGAAAGCCGCTCTCTGTTGAGCTCCCGTCGGAAAGGAACCCAGGGTGATATAACTCCAAGAGAAGAGAAGTATGCAGACGTGCCAGCTGTAGAATCGAGCTGGGAACGTTGTCGTCTCAAGTCCTGGTCGACGAGGAGAGTATTAAGCCGCCCAGAGAAAAAAAAAAAAAAAAAAAAAAAAAAAAAAAAAAAAAAAAAAAAAAAAAAAAAAAAAAAAAAAAAAAAAATTCGTGGGCTGTGGAAGCACCCTGACCAGGCTCTGTCAGAGGGAGGAGCGCCCTCGACGAGACTTTGCAGATGACACAAAAATCAGTATGAAAATTACCTCGGCTGAGGACTTTGAAAAACTTCAAGCTGATATTAATAAAGTTTTCGACTGGGCATCAGAAAATAACATGATGTTTAACAGTGATAAATTCCAGGTACTCAGGTACGGTAAAAATGAGGACCTTAAACATAATACAGAGTACAAAACACAATCAAATGTACCCATAGTAGGAAAACAGCATGTAAAGGATTTGGGAATAATAATGTCTGATGACCTAACGTTTAAGGAGCATAACCAAGCAAATATTGCGACAGCCAGAAAAATGATAGGATGGATTACGAGAACTTTCAAATCCAGGGATCCCATCACAATGGTTGTACTCTTCAAGTCACTTGTGTTGTCCCGTCTTGAGTACTGCTCAGTACTCACTTCCCCCTTCAGAGCAAAAGAGATTGCTGAAATAGAGGGAATACAGAGAACATATACGGCACGCATAGACGCAATAAAGCACCTAAATTATTGGGATCATCTCAAAGCCCTCCAAATGTACTCACTAGAAAGAAGACGAGAGAGATATCAGATAATATATACCTGGAAGATACTGGAGGGCCAAGTACCAAATCTACACAGTAAAATAACAACGTACTGGAGTGAACAACATGGAAGAAAACGTAGAATAGAACCAGTGAAGAGCAGAGGTGCCATAGGCACAATCAGAGAACACTGTATAAACATCAGAGGTCCGCAGTTGTTCAACGTCCTCCCAGCAAGCATAAGAAATATTGCCTGAACAACCGTGGACATTTTCAAGAGGAAACTAGATTTATTCCTCCAAGGAGTGCCGGACCAACCGGGCTGTGGTGGGTATATGGGCCTGCGGGCCGCTCCAAGCAACAGCCTGGTGGACCAAACTCTCACAAGTCGAGCCTGGCCTCAGGCCGGGCTTGGGGAGTAGAAGAACTCCCAGAACCCCATCAACCAGGTATCAAACAACCAGACAATCTGTGGTAAGCACGATTTAAGCCAGTTCATAGTGATTGCTTGTAGTTGGTCGTGTGCCCAGCGACAGTAGCAATGTTTATTGATGAGTTAGACATGTTTTAATAAGGCAGAAGGCCTGAAATAAGATAGTGGAGAGGGAGGAACACGGAGCGACATCCGTCTCCTCTGAGCGCTGGCAGGCAACTGAGGGAGCCCGGCTCCTGACGGCGGAGGACCCTTTCAGTGTGAGGCCCGCCAGGCGAGGTGGAGCATAGACCTGCCCAACGGGGGAGTCCACTCTCACAGTATGTAGAGGACAGATAGAGGTTGGTGGCAAACATATTGTGTGATTATTTTTGTTTATGTGTTAAAGGGGAAACATTTTTATTGGAATGTCGATGGGTTGCAGGTTTGTCTTTGGGGAAGAAGTTGCTGAGAACTTCGAAGCCAGCACAGAGGGAGTAGTTGATGAGACTCCAAGGTAGTGGAGCAGAGGACCTCGAGTTGTGAGGAGAAGCAATGAAGAGGAGCATCACGTGCTTCTGTAGAGGTGGTGAAGCACCATAGTTGCTCGAGGAAACTTCATGGTGTAGCAGCCAGGAGAGCTGTGGAGGACCCTAGCAGAAGGGTGAAGCATCGTAGTTGCTCAAGGAAACTTCATGGTAGCAGCCTGGATGAGCTGCAGAGGATCCTGGTAGTTAAGCTCGGAAGAACCTAAAGATATCAGGGTAGTGAACTTCCAGAGGTGAAAGGGAAGTTCTGGTGGATTAGTTGTAGGGAGTTGATAGTGTTTGGTTGTCATTAGCGTGCAAGACGCAGTGAGAGATGAGTGACTGTTTGCATTCATATGTCAAAGAGTGTTTTATACTGAAGTTTAGAGTTACAGTCGTAGGCTGGATTACCTACAGATGTATGTGTTCTAGGACTAATAGGGTGATCGATTGATCATTGTTGTGTATCAAGGAACATTTATACTGATATATATATGTTATTGCATTCAAAGCTGATCTTCCTTGTACATGTTTATAGATATATTCTCTTGCTGATAGTGCAACATTGTAGTATAAGACTTGATCTACTTGAAGAGGTAGATAGTATCAGGTGGGGACTCAGAAGATAGGATACCACTTGATAAGCTGATGATAGAGTTCTGATGGTGTTGGAGTGCTACCTGATTGTAATAGTATAGAGTATAGGATTCATTATTACTATATGTGTGTATGTATTGTGTATGTGCTTTGTCCAGTAAATGTATTTCAATTTGCTGGTGTTTGCCCTTTGCAATGCAATGTCACAATAACATTTAATAACAATAATAACAATAACATTTAAATATACTTTAAGATTTAATCTAGAAGAAAATAAGGACATTGAAACGGTTCATGAACTCGATTTCAATGGAGGACACTATGGGGAACTTTGAAAAACAGTTAATGAGTATAATTAGACAGACTTGTTGCTAGGAAGAGGAGTAAATAATGAGATATATGGCAAATTTTGCAAAATATACGGCACACAAACATTCATACCCAAACAAAGCAAAATGCTAGGTAAGAACAAAGCAGTTGGCCCGTAGGGGAAAGGAGATACCCACAAGACTGGAATACAAGTCATTAACAATCACACAAGTACTACACCACACAACAACCGCACTCCTACCAGAACTGGACGAATCACTACCAAAACAACACACCCAAAATGGAAATGGAAATAACCAATCAGAGGTCAGAGAACTACTGAGATTCTGTGACAAATTCTCGCTCAATCAGCAGATAACAAAACGGACTAGGAACGAGAACACACTCGACCTCATATTCACGAACAATGATGAGCTAATCAGAGACAATACTGTCTCAGACACTACGTACTTGGACCACAAGCTCATTGAAGTGCAAACTAACATCAATAACGGTAGTAGGCCCAAGAGAAACAACAAGCGAGAAGGGCTATTCAATATATTCAATTTTAATAATAAAAGGATAGAGTGGGAGAAAATAAACAGGGAACTTACAAACATTCACTGGGATAATGTTCTAGGTAATAAAAATCCTACACAAGGAAAAGCAAAAACCACTGGATTGTATTGTACCTATTCGTACTAGTGAAGGTTCATATACTGAGGATAACAAAGAAATTAGTGAAATCCTAAAAAAGCAGTATGAGGACATGTTTAGCACTCCGATACAAAGCATGAAAGTGGAGGATCCGGACAACTTCTTTATGGGTGATATCCAAACCCCTGTAAATATAACTGATATCAACACGAGTGTGACAGATTTTGAAAGAGAAATTGACAATGTCCTCATGCATTCAGCCCCGGGTCCAGACTCATGGAATTCAATATTTATAAATAAATGCAAAGTGCCAGTATCACAGGCACTCAGTATAGTGTGGAGGAAGAGCTTGGACACGGGGGAGATACCAGAGGCTCTTAAAGCAGCAGACATAGCTCCTCTACACAAGGGAGGTAGTAAAGCATTGGCAAAGAATTATAGACCAGTTGCACTAACATCCCACATAATAAAATTATTTGAGAGTGAACCACAGATCAGGAGTCAGGCTACTAGTTTTATAGAGACCAATGACCTCCACAATCCAGGCCAACATGGATTTTGAGCAGGAAGATATTGAAATATCTCTTACAGCTATCTCTCATGTCCTCTACTTGTACAGTACAGCTACTTGACCATTACGATAAAATCACTGAGATATGAGATAATGATGATACTAACCGCATCTACTCAGACTCCAACCCACTCATATTAAATAATGATGTAAACAATAAATAACTAAAAAATCCACTTATTAATGTCAACCAACAAACTCACACTAAACATAGAAAGGACCTACAACATCTTACTTGGGAGCAAATCAACAAATGCAATTCATCTACAGTTAGACAATGTTATCATCAGAAATAAAAAAGATGGTAAGTTCCTTGGTCTATACTTAGATCTGCCCAAAACGCTATGAGTGCTAGTTGCTTTACAAGAATGTTTAACTTCAAGTCACTGTACTCTCCCCCAATGTACCTTCTTGTATATAAAGAAAAAATAAATAAACAAACATAATAAATCAATACTTACTAAATTTTGTCTATTATGTAGCAAAGAAGCAGGTCTACGGAAGGCTTTTATGTTGAGTTCGAAGCCCAGATTACTCGTGGTCTCTGAAATAAGTTAAGATTATAAGTATAAAATTTATAAAACCAAATAATAAATCCGGTATTGCTCAATTTCAGATGCAGACGTACTGAATGATATATCAGACTGTCAGCATGGTATTCGATCTGGAAGGTCCAGTGTAACGAATTTACTCAGTTTCTATGATTGAGCCACAGAGATCTATAAAGAATTCTGATCAAGAAAGAGATCTAGGGGTGGTTTTAGATAGAAAACTATAACCTGAGGATCATATTAAGAACATTGTGCGAGGGGCCTATGCTAAACTTTCTAACTTTAGAATTGCTTTTAAATACATACGTCAAAAAGTTTTAAAAGTTCCAGAAGAGCAGCCCAGTGTGTCCCCAAAGAAAGCTCTCCCAGAAAAATGGATTAATAATAAAGTGACTTTGCAAAGGAAGAATTTGAGTTAAAACTAATGTAGAAATATGACCAAACCTAACCTACCCTGATAATTTTGGCAAACCCAATAGCTGATAGTACATGATAGATTTTAGAGCGGGAAGATCATGACTCTCACAGTTACTTGACCTCTATGACAAACCATGAAAATTACCTCTGCTGAAGAAATTGAAAAACTGCAAGCAGATGTTAATAAAGTTTTTAACTGGGCAGAAGAAAATAACATGATGTATGTTTAACAGTGATAATTTCCAAATACTAAGGTGCAGTCAAAATAAAGAAATCAAACATTATACAGGCAACCTAGATTAGATCCAAACTAAACCTCTTATCAAGTATCGATGACAATCATCACTTTAATGATCAAAATTGCAGATTTTAAACTATAAACATCAGATGTCCAGAGTTGTTCAACATCCTCCCAGCGAGTATAAGAAATATTGCTGGAACAACCATGGACATCTTCAAGAGAAAACTAGATGATAAAATCTAACTACTGTAGTTCAATTGATCAACAGACTGTATATCATATGCAGACTGTATGTGGATCTGCGGGCCACTCCAAACAACAGCCTGGTGGACCAAGCTCCACCAGGCCTAAAGCACAAAGTGGTCCACTGGCACCGGCAACTTCAACCATAAATGTTCTCAAAGATTACTAAGAATGATTGAATTAGACTAGACTACAGTAAATTGGCAATCTTAACCGTGTATCTGTTTCCACCAATACAGTACATGCTTCAACATATCAGCAATACTTGATATGCAAATTTATACACATATATCCATATACAGTATATACATATACATATATAATACAAAAATTATAAAATTTACTTACTTAATATTACATTGCAAATATTCAAGGTTTTGAAGACAATTTTCTTATTGCGCTCAACAAGGTAAGGCTTGCACCACAGATTCTGTCAGGGGTGGAAGCGTATTAGCATTGTATAGAAAATATTTACCAAATAGTTTTAAATACATAAAACTACAAATAGTAATTATTGAATTATTACATTACGCTTATACTCGTACATTCTGTTAAAGAGTGTCAAATTTCTACATTAGACTACCATATTACCTATATTATTGTTAATAATGTATTGACAGATGCAATATGTATTAAAATTCTAAAAATAAGTCATGCATTATAATTCAGAATCCCAGTTAATATTGTGAAGTGCATCTGTATGATTGCCTAAAGCTGATTCACTGTGTAGCCTAAATGAAAGTTTCTTGCTTTTTGGTGGTGTTATGTCCATGTTCGCTATGAGAAAGGTAGGATAGTGGTCAGTTGTTCTGTCGTAGATTATACCAGATACAAGGGGAGCTGTTATGTTTGTCCATATGTGGTCCAAGGTAGTGGCTGATGTTTGAGTGACTCAGTTAGGTTTTTTTTTTTATTAGGCCTACAGTTATGAATGACTTTATAACCAGCTAAGTTGTAGAGTTGGGCATATTTAGCCAAGTTTCTGTTAAAATAATGAACGCTAAGTTAGTACCTAGCGCTGTGAGTAATGCATTTAAATCGTCAAAATGTTTACAAAGTGATCTAACATTTTGATTGTTAACTGATAGACAGGTGCTATTTTGGAGTTTGTTTTTAGCCTGGTGTGCTGTGAAATACTTGCAATAATGATGTGCTGGTTGGTGTAGATATGAGACAGAAGATTTTGATCAGGATCAATATCAGTGTGCATGGAGATGCAGAGGGATCACGATACAAGATACACGATAAAGCAAAACACAAGAATAAAAGCAAATGCAATAAAATAGTAACAATTTATAAGTAAAATAAAGATCCAATAGATAGCCAGGAAGGACACAGAAGTTACATAAAATAAAAAACAAAAAATCAGTAAAGACTGACAATATAAATGTAAAATAAAAAATATTAAGAAAAATAATATAAATATAAAGTAAAATGTTTATATAAAGTTTATATAAAGTTAAAGTTTATATAAAGTAAAATGATCTTGAAGATAATTAGCTTAGTAATGGTTAATTAAAATCCTATAATTGGTATGAACCTAAGAAAACAAAGTGAGCTCAAATAGATAATTCCGAGAGAAAAAAAAAGATGACATGTAAATCTAATTAAATCATAATTAATATATATATATATATATATATATATATATATATATATATATATATATATATATATATATATATATATATATATATATATATTGTTGGGGTTTGTCAGTTCTCTCTCTACTCGGTGAGCAACCTTAACTGTACATAATCCTGGCAAGGTCGCCAATGTTGGGGTTTATACTCTATTCTTATTCTGGGGTGACCACCAGTTATCTCAAGGTGACTCACCGTAACCCTGCGGGTCTTCACTCTAATCCTCTCAACGCCACTGCACGCCAGGAGAGTATCCCAGTCAATCCCAACCGGCCTTCTGATTGAGAAGGAGTGGGAACACACTTCTTGTTTACTTAACTGTTGTGTGGTCCGCCCCAACAAGAGGGCTTTACTATTAACCACAAGGTCGCCAACTGGTGTTTTCGGTGTCCAGTAACACCTGAGTGGACTGGTGGAATTAGTGGTAGCCTTGGCAAGGTCACACTCAAAAGATCAGGAATCCGGCAGGTACTTACTCTTATCACTCTTTGCTTTCCAGTATAATATAGCCACAAGATCAGTGGAGGGGATGATATAAACACAAAAGTAATTTTGTATTTTACTTAAAATGCATGAAAGATGTCACAAGGTCAATCAATAAATAAATCAGCTGATCCTGGCTGTAGCCGGTTGTTCCCACGAATATTATGCACTCACTAAGTGGCAACACCTCCCCCTCTCTTCAATGTCAAGAACAGCTGAGCGCCTGGCTCCGCCGAAAGTTTATTGCTTGTTTTCTAGATTCACACGCGCTGTTTCTTTAAGTTCTCCAATATTACTGGAAACTCGCACACTCGAGATTGGCAACAATAGCACGTATTACTTAGTTACACTATACTCGGGCTCAAACAGTCGTTTCTACAATCAATGCGACAATGACTCACTGTAATGGTTTTACCTGCCCTTCATTCAATGATATATTATGAAGTATTTAACACTGGAGTTTTCAGTACTTTCTCTCGTGGGCGATAACACAATAATTCACTGTACTCACAAATGATTAATCACTGCATGAACACAGACATATATAATGTATATAAATCAGACATCAATAAATGGTAAATAAATAGTTTTTTGGGCACATAGCCTAACTTCCAAATACTGGCATAATATTATATATAATTTATCACTATATGTTCTCATCAAAGTCTCTAGAAAGATATACAAAACACAGTAAATTTATCACTTGTTCCGGGTGCCTGTACACACCAATAATAAACATGAATATTATAAGTACTCTTGATAGTACTATCCTGCACACTGGTGCTTTATTGTGACATGGGTGAGACTTGCTCACGACATATAAAATCCTCAGGCTAGATAATATAGCCGAATAATATAGCTAACTAAAGGGGAATGGGGAGGGAAACTAGAAACACCTACTTCAACCTATCCTCCGATGAGAGTTGAGTTGTAGCTCCTGGTCCTCGTGTCGGGAACGACCCCACACACATGTTGTCGTGTCCTACCGGAACCACTCGCCGTCCCACCGTTCAGCGCGTCGTCTCCGTGCCTTCTTCCCTGCAGGTCCGTGCTCCTTCTCGACTTCTGGTAGGGTTGGAGTCGGTCTCCTGGCCGTCGTCTTCTCCCAGCAACGGCTGCAGCCTACGTCTCAGCTGCAGTCGTCCGGAATCCCAAATAGTCCTCTTCTTCCTCTGCTACCCAGTGGCTCTGTCAGCCACTACGCCGTCACGACTGGGTGAACTGCTTCAGACGTCGCCTACGTCACTGCACAGACTTCACTTCTTCTTGCACAGTACCTGACTGGAGCACTTGTTGCTCAATAACCGTCGATTCCCTCTCTGGTTCAACACATGAACTAGGGAAGACCTCACAGAGTACTGGCAGACTTCAGGTGACGCGTAAATCCACGGGAGCGGGAAACAACTGTCAAACTGACAGGACCAATCGTCGCACGTCCAACCTCCTTGACGTGTCGTGTCTGACTGCTCGCGCCAGCGCGGCGCGCTGCCCGGACCCCCTTCCTTCGTGACGTCACTTTCGCCACGGGAGGTTTTCATTGGCTCTCGGTGCCACATTGCTGTCGGTGACCAATCCGGTGCCACTGACGTCACACAGTTTTGGCGGGGAAACAGGAGAGCCAGCGCCATCTTGGCTTCCTAAAGGGCCTAAACCACAGGCCAAAATATTATTGTTTCACAAATTTCTCGGCTCTCCGAGAACACTCCACTCTCCCACATATATCAAATTGATGCCTGCAACTTAGAGAACGCTTGGGTAAAGTGGACATGAATCTTTCTGCAGGCGTGAGAGAAATATAAGGGGGGGAACACCGTCACATACCCCTCCCCTTAAAATAAGATTCATGTCTGGTTAGTGTATGCGGGATAGGGCATTCGCTACTACGTTGTCCTTCCCCTTGATGTGCTTGACCTTGATCTTTGTCAGACTCTCAGTGTTGGTGAGACGGGTGCCGTCCTCCCTGGACCACTTTCCTTCCTCCTCCGGGAGTTCTCGGTCCCCCTGTACACACAGAACCGTCTTCCGCTGGGGTTCTCGGGTAATCGTTTCGTCCTGCCTGGCGGCTCCTCCTTCCACAGTGAAGAAAGGTTTCAGGCGGTCTACGTGACACACCTGTTTCTTTCGGGGTCTGTCCGGCTTCCCAATCTCGTACGACACTGGACCCAACCGTCGCAGCACTTGGTAATGTCCCTCGAACTGCGACTCGGTCACCCTACCTTGACCTGGCAGCAAAACCATCACTTGGGATCCGACCTGAAAATCCCTCTGCGCAGCTCTCCTGTCGTACCACTCCGACATCTTACGCTGCGCCTCCTTCAGGTGTTTCCCAGCCAGTTCCTTCGCTAGGGTGTGACGTTCTTTGAACTTCTGGACATATTCATTCACCGTTCCCACGGTCGCTCCTGGTGTCCATCGTTCCCTCAGCATGAATAGCATGGCATATATAATATAGATAAATGGAAAGTAAGCCTTCTCAGGACCCACACGTCCTCCTTTGGCCTCACTAATCAATTTGGGGAACTCCTCCTGCTGCAACTCTCCGAGACGAGTGCGGTCTACCCCTAGAGAACTGGTGAGGGTCACCTGCAACTCACCATTTGGGCTGTCTTCGCCCTCTGCTCGTTCTCTGGGTCCTACGAAGAGGTGATCTGTTCCCAGGCTGTCGGACGTCTCCTCAGCCCCATCAGATCCACAACCTCCTGGTTCTTCGCGCTGTCTCGGCATCACAGCACAAACTGGGATCGCCACCGGTGCGATTCCCTTCTCGCCCCCACAGGCGTTCAACTCTCCGCCTGTCTCCTTGTATTGTTCTAGGCACTCTTCGCCTTTCACAAGATTCGGAAGGACATATCCTCCACACGCGTCATTCCCCAAGATGACCTGTGCCTCCATCTTGGGCATTGATGTACAGACTCCCACCACAAGGGTCTGGCAGCCATAATCGGAATCCAAAGTTACCTGGTGTAGGGGCATCCTCACTGGGCCTCCCACAGTGGTCACACTTGCCACCCCCACACTGGTACTTTCGTAACCCTCGGGGAACAGGGTCTCACTCACCAGGGTAAAATCAGCCCCAGTGTCTCTTAGCTTCTTCACTGGGATGGGGTCTGCGTCCCCCATCCTTATGGTTCCTTGACACACGAATGGGTGAACTTTCTTCTCCCCATCCAGCACGGGTTCATCCCGCACGCTCTCGGCCCTCTGGTCCTCGAACATCACTAAAGCAACGTGTCCCCGCTGCTTAGGGCGTCTGCATTCCCGCGCGACGTGCCCGATTATTCCGCAGTTGTAGCAGCGGACCCTCGGCGGAGACCATCCGCCACCGCTCGCCTTAGCACTGCCTTCAGAGGCCGTCGCTCCCTGTGTCTTCCTCGCCCCACTTGTCGTTTCCTTCGTTGCAGCAACAGCTCCCGAGCTCTCAGCTTGGTTCTTCTCTATCGGCTCTACAGCACCTTTTGTTCCTCTGTCGTCCCATCTCGAGAGGTGGGACTTGGGAGAACTCGCTTCTGTCCTCCATCCATCCGTCCTCCTATAATTCCTACTGCTTCCGGAGTACTCGGGTGATCGGTGCTGTCCCTCTCGGCTTGGGCGTAGTGCTTCCTCTAACATGTCGGCTCGGTCGGCTGCGGCCCTCAGGTTCTTTATGTCCGCCTCCTTCACCCTCACCCTGATCTCAGGAGAGAGCACGGACATAAACTTTTCCATGACCATTAGTTCCTTGACCTCTTCGACCGACCTCGCTCCTTCAGAGTCCAGCCACTTAAGGAACTTTCTTTCCATGTGCCTCGCCGTCTCCGCATGAGACTGTCAGGGTGAACGGGTACATTCCCTAAACCCCTTTCTGTAACGCTCTGGCGTGAGCTTGAAGGAATGGAGCACAGCTCTTTTTACCGCATCGTAGTTGGTGCACTCCTGGAAGTCGAGCATAGTGTAGGCTTCACGAGCTTCACCTGTGAGCCTCCCTTGAACCAGCTCCGCCCACTCCGCCCTCGGCCACCTCTTCAAAGCTGCAACCCTCTCGAAGTGGTCGAAGAAACTTTCGGCTTCACTAGGCACATAGACCGGCAGGTCTCGTTCCCTCACTCGTCGGTCTTCCTGTTGCGGCGGAGCAGGTGCACCTAGTCCTAGTTCAGCTCGCTTTAGCTCTACCTCCTTGTTGGCTTCTATTTCCAGTTGTCTCAGCCTAACCTCTCGCTCGTGTTCTTCCCCGCGTAGCTGTGCTTCTCGCTCTTGTTCTTCCCTGCGTAGCTGTGCTTCTCTCTCTTGTTCTTCCCGGCGTAGCTGTGCTTCTGCTTCTCGCTCTTCTTTGCGCTGCTGTGCTTCTCCCTCTTCTTTGCGCTGCTGTGCTTCTCGCTCTTCTTTGCGCTGCTGTGCTTCTCGCTCTTCTTTGTGCTGCTGTGCTTCTTCTCTCCTCAGCTGCGCTTCTGCTTCTCGCCCTTCTTTACGCTGCTGTGCTTCTCGCTCTTCTTTGCGCTGCTGTGCTTCTTCTCTCCTCAGCTGCGCTTCTGCTTCTCGCTCTTCACGCTTCACTTGTGCTTCCAGCTGCAACTTCATTATTTCCAGCTTAACGCTGTGCCTGCTGCCGCTGGATCCCCTGCTGCTTCCACCAATACTCAGGTGTTCTCCCACACTGGCAGGTGTTTGGGGCCGTTCCTCCCCCAAAGCTTCGTCCCGTGCCCTGAGCTGTGCCATTATCTCTAATCTTCTTTCTCCTACTCTGGCAGATCTTAGCTTTATTCCAAAATGATCTGCTATAGCCTGTAACTGTGCCTTGGTGCACTCTTCCAGCACCTGTTCATCTCTAGTGTCAATAAACCTTGCCACTTTATCATCCTCCATCTTGTGCTATGAGTGATAACCTGCACCTGATCTCTAACACCACTGCCAACTTTATTTCGATCGAAATCCTGGCGAGGTCGCCAATGTTGGGGTTTGTCAGTTCTCTCTCTACTCGGTGAGCAACCTTAACTGTACCTAATCCTGGCAAGGTCGCCAATGTTGGGGTTTATACTCTATTCTTACTCTGGGGTGACCACCAGTTATCTCAAGGTCACTCACCGTAGCCCTGCGGGTCTTCACTCTAATCCTCTCGGCGCCACTGCACGCCAGGAGAATATCCCAGTCAATCCCAACCGGCCTTCTGATTGAGAAGGAGTGGGAACACACTTCTTGTTTACTTAACTGTTGTGTGGCCCGCCCCAACAAGAGGGCTTTACTATTAACCACAAGGTCGCCAACTGGTGTTTTCGGTGTCCAGTAACACCTGAGTGGACTGGTGGAATTAGTGGTAGCCTTGGCAAGGTCACACTCAAAAGATCAGGAATCTGGCAGGTACTTACTCTTATCACTCTTTGCTTTCCAGTATAATATAGCCACAAGATCAGTGGAGGGGATGATATAAACACAAAAGTAATTTTGTATTTTACTTAAAATGCATGAAAGATGTCACAAGGTCAATCAATAAATAAATCAGCTGATCCTGGCTGTAGCCGGTCGTTCCCACGAATATTATGCACTCACTAAGTGGCAACACCTCCCCCTCTCGTCAATGTCAAGAACAGCTGAGCGCCTGGCTCCGCGCGAAAGTTTATTGCTTGTTTTCTAGATTCACGCGCGCTGTTTCTTTAAGTTCTCCAATATTACTGGAAACTCGCACACTCGAGATTGGCAACAATAGCACGTATTACTTAGTTACACTATACTCGGGCTCAAACAGTCGTTTCTACAATCAACGCGACAATGACTCACTGTAATGGTTTTACCTGCCCTTCATTCAATGATATATTATGAAGTATTTAACACTGGAGTTTTCAGTACTTTCTCTCGTGGGCAATAACACAATAATTCACTGTACTCACAAATGATTAATCACTGCATGAACACAGACATATTTAATGTATATAAATCAGACATCAATAAATAGTAAATAAATAGTTTCTGGGCACATAGCCTAACTTCCAAATACTGGCATAATATTATATATAATTTATCACTATATGTTCTCATCAAAGTCTCTAGAAAGATATACAAAACACAGTAAATTTATCACTTGTTCCGGGTGCCTGTACACACCAATAATAAACATGAATATTATAAGAACTCTTGATAGTACTATCCTGCACACTGGTGCTTTATTGTGACATGGGTGAGACTTGCTCACGACATATAAAATCCTCAGGCTAGATAATATAGCCGAATAATATAGCTAACTAAAGGGGAATGGGGAGGGAAACTAGAAACACCTACTTCAACCTATCCTCCGATGAGAGTTGAGTTGTAGCTCCTGCTCCTCGTGTTGGGAACGCCCCCACACACACGTTGTCGTGTCCTACCGGAACCACTCGCCGTCCCACCGTTCAGCGCGTCGTCTCCGTGCCTTCTTCCCTGCAGGTCCGTGCTCCTTCTCGACTTCTGGTAGGGTTGAAGTCGGTCTCCTGGCCGTCGTCTTCTCCCAGCAACGGCTGCCGCCTACGTCTCAGCTGCAGTCGTCCGGAATCCCAAATAGTCCTCTTCTTCCTCTGCTACCCAGTGGCTCTGTCAGCCACTACGCCGTCACGACTGGGTGAACTGCTTCAGATGTCGCCTACATCACTGCACAGACTTCACTTCTTCTTGCACAGTACCTGACTGGAGCACTTGTTGCTCAATAACCGTCGATTCCCTCTCTGGTTCAACACATGAACTAGGGAAGACCTCACAGAGTACTGGCAGACTTCAGGTGACGCGTAAATCCACGGGAGCGGGAAACAACTGTCAAACTGACAGGACCAATCGTCGCACGTCCAACCTCCTTGACGTGTCGTGTCTGACTGCTCGCGCCAGCGCGGCGCGCTGCCCGGACCCCCTTCCTTCGTGACGTCACTTTCGCCACGGGAGGTTTTCATTGGCTCTCGGTGCCACATTGCTGTCGGTGACCAATCCGGTGCCACTGACGTCACACAGTTTTGGCGGGGAAACAGGAGAGCCAGTGCCATCTTGGCTTCCTAAAGGGCCTAAACCACAGGCCAAAATATTATTGTTTCACAAATTTCTCGGCTCTCCGAGAACACTCCACTCTCCCACATATATCAAATTGATGCCTGCGACTTAGAGAACGCTTGGGTAAAGTGGACATGACTCTAACTGCAGGCGTGGGAGAAATATAAGGGGGGGAACACCGTCACAATATATATATATACATATATATATATATATATATATATATATATATATATATATATATATATATATATATATATATATATATATATATATATATATATATATATATATACAAAAAAGATGACACATAAATCTAATTAAATCATAATTAATTAATATATATATACATATATACATGTGTGTATATCACGAAAATAAACACGTGATTAAGAATGTGACAATGTCAGACCACGGAGGAAAAATGAAACAGGAATTTCCTTAAGTACTTTCGTATATTAAATACATCTTCAGAAGGTCTGTATATATATATATATACACACACATATATATATATATATATATATATATATATATATATATATATATATATATATATATATATATATATATATATATATATATATATATATATATATATATATATATATATATATATATATGTGTATATATATATATATATATATATATATATATATATATATATATATTGTCACGTGGGGGTGGGCGGTCCGGGGCTCTGCTAACACTCGGCTGCTAGGGGCTCAAAAGGCCCAAATACTCAGCCCCTCCGACTCCCTGGATACACCGGAGTCTCCTTGGTCACACAAGAGAGGACCAACAATGCCCACCTCCGCAGGTCTTTGCTTCCACCACAAAGGGGTGCCACTGATTCACCCTGGAAGCCCTTCAGTCAGACACGGGGAAACTGCTGTTAACAGTTCCGGCCTAGACCCGTGGGGGAGTGAAGGAAGACTCAGGCTTACCTATAACCATAACCTCCCTGAGTCTTGCCTGCCAGACAAAAAAAGGTTGCAGGAACTCCTTTCCCGCCTGTCTTCTCTATCTTCCTCTTAGCAAGGTCGCCAGCTGGGTTATTGTATCTGCATCCCAGCAATGCAGTTCAGTGGGTGTATTATATATTATTTGTAGCCAGAAGTGTATGCTCATAGAGAAATATCATAAATGGAGGCACACTCAAACACAGTAATAAAATGTGTGGATTTACTGACGCAAATTACATGAACACACACACACAATCACAAGTAATACATGAATATGGAATATGAATAATGAGTCTGGAGATCGTCAGCCTCTTCTTCCACGACCTCCAACTCTCCTTCAACTGGGCAGGAAGACAGGAGTCTCACACTCTCACAGGAGGGCCTCTTCACCACGTCGGCACCTCTTCTTCACTGTCCTGCCATCCATACACACTGTCCTCTCTGACAGTCCTGGACACAAGCTGCATTTCAGCCTATTCTACCATTAAAGTAATAAAGTCTTGCTGCCACATACACGAGTAAATATTGTGGCCTAACTAGCCTACTCATACAAGGGGTAATGGGAGGGAAAATGATCTACCTTACACTCCTGGCTCACGACGCCTGTCCCTCGATGGTGTGAGGTTCCCTCGCTTCCTTGGGTCGATCCTCGACGATCCAGGGCGTTCCACAGGTCCTCAGGTGTCGTGAAGCCTTCGCGTCGTCGCCGTTCCAATCCCTGAGATTCAGCTGCCCCAATCCTGGTTCACTGATGGGCGCTGAGCTAATCACTATCTTCCCCACACTCGCCTCTCCCACAGGGCGTTGCTCCTTGTCCTAGGCACGGTGTCGTCCTTCCAAGATTCTCAGTGGACGTGACCCCAGTCACAGCTAGCTTGCTCGCCCACCTTCCAGACCTCAACGTCCAGCCAGCGGCGCCGCCCAGCGTCGTCGCCGACTATTTTCCAAGTTTGGGCACTTCTCTGCTCACTGAACTTGGTTCCTCTTTGGCTTCCCAGAAGCGCAGGGTCTCCAATAACTATGTTGGCGGCGATGGTCAGCTCAATCCACTGGACAAGGCTTGCAGAGCCTCCAATTCTTGAGAGCAGACCGAGGCGCGTCCTGTCGCTTCCACGGTCAGTACAACTCTGACGTTGGCGCCGCCCGGGGCACTCGGTGACGTCATGGCGGGCCCTGATTTGTCGCCCGCGACCTACGTCGGCCAATCCGCGATCGGCATAGTGTCCCTTCCACAAGGTCACATCTGCCGTAGGGGATACTGTTTCATTTATAACAGGGCGCCAATTTTCCTTTATTTACAACTTATAATATAACCTCCTTCCATAAAATGGCAGCCAGTCTGGTCGCCACATATATCATTAGACTCCCTGAACCTCAGAGAATCAGTAGGGAGAGCTGATATGACTCTTTAAGCCGGCAAACGAAAGAAATAGGAGAGGGCACCGTAACATACCCCTCCCCTTAAAATAAGAGTCATATCGGAAGAGCAGCACTCAAGAGGGCAATCTATACTCTTGCTCCCTCCGTTCCTGAAGTGTCACTCCTCCAGTTGGTGACGTGGCTCGTACCACCTTGCCAGTCACTTGCCTCATTGTATCTCCACCTCGCATAGTACCGGGTGTGACGGGTGTTCCCTGAACACCTACAAGAAATCCCCTCTCCGTGGCTACGGGTGTACTCCCACGGCTCGTTACCACTGTAAGATTCAGTGCACGCAGCGCCTCCACCGCGTCGTGCACTCCGAGATAGTCTTGCATTTCCATTGCGTCCTACAGGTACTCCATGTTTCCTCCCATGATCTCCTCTTCGCCAATCTTCTCTCTTCTCGGTTCCTCTTCTCCCGTAGGTGCGTTGTCTCCTCACAGTGGCACTTGTAACCTGTACTTCATCCAGCAGCTTCCTCTCTTCCACACTAGGCTTTTGCGATGGCCCAATGCCCCTCTGGTTAGGCTGGCGCCTACCCTGGGTGTACCTATTCCCTGCTTTCTTCGTATTGCCTTTCCTATACCACTCGCTCCTTCGTTCCCGACGAACATCTTCACTCCTCCATGAGATTCTCTTCCCTGCAGACGTCTTCTTCGGTTCGTGGTTGGGCTCATCCACCTCCCTGTGGCTCACCTCACCACGGTGGTTCGTCTTGCACCTACCACTATTCATCTGGCCGGCATAGGGTGCCTTGCGTCGTGGTTCCTCCACTCTGCCCCTCACTGCCGTTCGCTCATCCACTGAGCTTACTTTATTCACGTTTCTGTATGGAGGGAGTGCGGTCTGCAGCCTCTTCACCGCCCCAGGCGTTTGTACAGCTGCTCCTCGCCACTCCTCCACACGCATCATCAGGCTTAGTCGGAGGTCCCCGTCGGAGTTTTCCACAACCTCCGACGACCTCTCTGCACTCTCGCCCTCGTTGTCGTCGTCTCTGGCGACGTTTTCCCTGGCGAATTCGGCTTCCTCACTATTATTTGGAGCTACCGATACCTCACCTGGCAGGGTTGTACCGCTGCTTGCAACATAGGCACTCTTGGCCCAATCGGGTTGTATCCTGCCTCCTCCGAGGTCATTACCCAGCACCATCTGTACATGCTCTAGGGGTAACTTAGGGGCTACAGCTACTATAGCTTTCTCGACTCCGCAGTCGGCAATCAGCTGTACTTCGTGAAGTGGCAACCTGTATTCCTCCCCCACACTGCGTATCCTCACCACTCCCACAGGTGAATCATTAAATTCCTTGGGGAGAATACTCCTGGTCACCATACTTATGTCAGCACCCGTATCTCGAAGCACGGCAACCTCCACTGGGTCTGACTTTCCAAACTTCACGTTGGCCCCGAAAACGAAGGGATGTTCACCCAACTTCATTTCCCAACCATTCACGTTGGGTCCACTATAATATGGGGTGTGAACAAACACTCTCTCCTCTTCCAACATTAATCCTACATTCCTTTGGTGCTCCTCACACTCGCGGGCATAATGTCCTCTCACGCCACAGTTGTAGCATCGGCTGCCTCTCCTGGGCGGCCACTCGCCAGTTACTCTGGCGGTACCACTTGCAGACGTCCCCTGGGTCCTCCTTGGACTCCCTGTCGTCGTGTCCGGGACTGCAGTACTTGCTCCCGAGTTAGGTCCACTGCTCACAGCTTGGGGCTTCCTCCCCGCGTCTCTTGAGCTCTTGAACCACGTTACTCCATTGGGCACACTACTCTTGGGAGAGTCCCCACCCGTCCTCGCTCCTCCTGAACTCCTAAGGTTCCCTCCCGATCTGGGGTAAGGCGAGTGTCTGGGCGGCCCCTCCCTCCTGATATGTAGTGCCTCCTCCAGCATGTCGGCTCGATCCGCTGCAGCCTTCAGGTCCTTAATACCTGCTTCTCTCACCCTTACTCGCAACTCAGGATGGAGCACCGACATGAACTTCTCCATCACTATCAGTCGTTTAACATCATCCACCGACTCCGCTTCCTCCGCCTTCAACCATCGTAGGAATTTCCGTTCCATATCCCTGGCGGTCTCGGCGTACGTCTTTCCCGACGCTCTTGTACACTCTCTGAACCGCTTCCGGTACATCTCCGGAGTCAGCCGGAATGAGTGGAGAACCGCATTCTTAATCGCGTCATAACTAGTACACTCCTCTAGGTCCAGCATGTTATAGGCTTCCCGGGCCTCACCAGTCAACCTGCCCTGGACCAGAGCAGCCCAATCATCTTCCGGCCACTCCTTCAGAGTTGCTATCCGTTCAAAGTGTTCGAAGAACGCCTCAGCTTCTTGTGGTTCGAACGTAGGTAAGTCACGTTCCCTTACCTTGAGGTCATCCCGCTGTGCAGGTAGTGAGGGCAGACCGCGTTCAACGCGACGCAATTCGACTTCTTTCTTTGCCCTTATCTCCTCCAGTCGCAGTTGTCTCTCTCCTTCTTCCCGCTGCAGCCGAGCTTCTCGCTCCTCTCGCTGCAGCCCTGCAGCTCAGCCGCACGTTCCTCTCGCTGCAGCTCAGCCGCACGTTCCTCTCGCTGCAGCTCAGCCGCACGTTCCTCTCGCTGCAGCTGCAGCCGTGCTTCTCTCTCCTCTCGTCGCATCTGGGCTTCCAGTTGCATCTTCATTATTTCCAGTTGCAGGCTCCTCTTACTACAGCTGGACCTTCCACTGCTCCCATGTTCACTGTGGATTCTCTCCACACTGGTAGGCGCTTGGGGAGGCCCTAGTCGGGACGGTTCACCTTGCGACGGCTCTCCTCGGGACAGCTCCTCTTGAGATGGCTCCTCTCCCGTCGCTTCCTCTCGAGCTGTGAGCTGTGCCATGATCTCTATCCTTCGCTCCGCTACCTTAGTCGTCCTCAACCTGATCCCAAAGTGGTTTGCCACTTGTTGGAGCTGGGCCTTGGTACACTCTTCCAAAATTCTCTCGTCCCTTGTGTCAATAAATTTCTTTACTTTGTCTTCCTCCATCTCTATATCATCAAGCATACACGACGGCACAGACAAGTTAGTAGGCACTAATTTCACCGTTTCAGTCCCTTAGCCGGTTGAGTAACAGTACCACCGAATTCACTGGCCACACTGTATTAGTACCCTGGCAACACTTGTCTTGAAATTTGGTCCACACTGTAGCTTGATCCACGCTTCCTGGCGAGGTTCCCAGTTCTTGGCTACCGGGGTTCGAATCCTGGCAAGGTCGCCAGTTCTCTTGTCACGTGGGGGTGGGCGGTCCGGGGCTCTGCTAACACTCGGCTGCTAGGGGCTCAAAAGGCCCAAATACTCAGCCCCTCCGACTCCCTGGATACACCGGAGTCTCCTTGGTCACACAAGAGAGGACCAACAATGCCCACCTCCGCAGGTCTTTGCTTCCACCACAAAGGGGTGCCACTGATTCACCCTGGAAGCCCTTCAGTCAGACACGGGGAAACTGCTGTTAACAGTTCCGGCCTAGACCCGTGGGGGAGTGAAGGAAGACTCAGGCTTACCTATAACCATAACCTCCCTGAGTCTTGCCTGCCAGACAAAAAAAGGTTGCAGGAACTCCTTTCCCGCCTGTCTTCTCTATCTTCCTCTTAGCAAGGTCGCCAGCTGGGTTATTGTATCTGCATCCCAGCAATGCAGTTCAGTGGGTGTATTATATATTATTTGTAGCCAGAAGTGTATGCTCATAGAGAAATATCATAAATGGAGGCACACTCAAACACAGTAATAAAATGTGTGGATTTACTGACGCAAATTACATGAACACACACACACAATCACAAGTAATACATGAATATGGAATATGAATAATGAGTCTGGAGATCGTCAGCCTCTTCTTCCACGACCTCCAACTCTCCTTCAACTGGGCAGGAAGACAGGAGTCTCACACTCTCACAGGAGGGCCTCTTCACCACGTCGGCACCTCTTCTTCACTGTCCTGCCATCCATACACACTGTCCTCTCTGACAGTCCTGGACACAAGCTGCATTTCAGCCTATTCTACCATTAAAGTAATAAAGTCTTGCTGCCACATACACGAGTAAATATTGTGGCCTAACTAGCCTACTCATACAAGGGGTAATGGGAGGGAAAATGATCTACCTTACACTCCTGGCTCACGACGCCTGTCCCTCGATGGTGTGAGGTTCCCTCGCTTCCTTGGGTCGATCCTCGACAATCCAGGGCGTTCCACAGGTCCTCAGGTGTCGTGAAGCCTTCGCGTCGTCGCCGTTCCAATCCCTGAGATTCAGCTGCCCCAATCCTGGTTCACTGATGGGCGCTGAGCTAATCACTATCTTCCCCACACTCGCCTCTCCCACAGGGCGTTGCTCCTTGTCCTAGGCACGGTGTCGTCCTTCCAAGATTCTCAGTGGACGTGACCCCAGTCACAGCTAGCTTGCTCGCCCACCTTCCAGACCTCAACGTCCAGCCAGCGGCGCCGCCCAGCGTCGTCGCCGACTATTTTCCAAGTTTGGGCACTTCTCTGCTCACTGAACTTGGTTCCTCTTTGGCTTCCCAGAAGCGCAGGGTCTCCAATAACTATGTTGGCGGCGATGGTCAGCTCAATCCACTGGACAAGGCTTGCAGAGCCTCCAATTCTTGAGAGCAGACCGAGGCGCGTCCTGTCGCTTCCACGGTCAGTACAACTCTGACGTTGGCGCCGCCCGGGGCACTCGGTGACGTCATGGCGGGCCCTGATTTGTCGCCCGCGACCTACGTCGGCCAATCCGCGATCGGCATAGTGTCCCTTCCACAAGGTCACATCTGCCGTAGGGGATACTGTTTCATTTATAACAGGGCGCCAATTTTCCTTTATTTACAACTTATAATATAACCTCCTTCCATAAAATGGCAGCCAGTCTGGTCGCCACATATATCATTAGACTCCCTGAACCTCAGAGAATCAGTAGGGAGAGCTGATATGACTCTTTAAGCCGGCAAACGAAAGAAATAGGAGAGGGCACCGTAACAATATATATATATATATATATATATATATATATATATATATATATATATATATATATATATATGTGTATATATATATATATATATATATATATATATATATATATATATAAAGTATATATATATAAACATTTCAAGTGTGTTGAATGCGGGCCAAAGATTCAGAAAACGTTCCAGTACAATAAGTCACATGATTGTGCATACGGTTGACAAATCTCATGAATGTCCTGAGTGTGGCAAGGGATTCAGTTGTTTGCGACTTATAAAAACTCACAGGAAGGTGCATACAGCTCTTAAACCTCTTGTGTATCATGAGTGTGGAAAAGCTTCAGATGGTGCATTCAGATGATGAACACAACCTAGTTCCTTCATCTGGGAAGAATGAAGACATATTGGTACATTCGGATGATAAAAACTAACTACTGTAGTTCAATTGATAATATAAATAATAAATAAATACCAAAATATAAAAAATACCAAAATAAATAAATACCAATATAAATTTAATAAATAAATACCATTAAACTATTTTCTGTTTAACTGTTAGAAAAAATCAATTAGATATATAAAAAGAAATAAAAAAGATTACATGGATAGTAGAATCTGGATTCCCAACTACAATTTATATAGATGTGATAGAGAAACTAGGTCAAATGGAGGAGTAGGTCTGTATATTAAACAGCACCTGATGTGCACAGAGCTACTAAACTCAATGTGGTGGTAGAGGTTCTTGGAATTAAGGAAGAAAAATAAACCTAATTATTATTCTAATATATAAACTGCCTGATATAAAGGTTGAGGAATTCACAGACAGCACATACTGTGCCGGCATCAACTGGTAATTGAAACAAAAATAATAGGTACCACACAGCAGATTGCTAGCACATATAAGAAGCCCACCACACACTACTGTTATTATCTCACTCTACAACCTCCACCACACACTACAAATCACCACCACACACTACCACCACCACCACACACTACCACCACCACCACACACTACAGCTACCACCACACACTACAACTACCACCACACACTACAACTACCACCACACACTACAACCTCCACCACACACTACCACCACCACCACACACTACAACTACCACCACACACTACAACTACCACCACATACTACAACTACCACCACCACCACACACTACCACCACCACCACACACTACAACTACCACCACACACTACAACCTTCACCACACACTACCACCACCACCACACACTACCACCACACACTACAACTACCACCACACGCTACCACCACCCCACATTACAACCTCCACCATTACATATAACAACCACCACCATGTGAGAAATCTTTAAGGAATTCTGATAAAGAAAGAGATCTAGGGGTGGTTCTAAATAGAAAACTATCACCTGAGGACAACATAAAGAACATTGTGTGAGGAGCCTATGCCATGCATTCCAACTTCAGAATTGCTTTTAAATACATGGATGGCGAAATACTAAAGAAATTGAGGAAGACGTGAATTTTTAGTGTAATTGCTCATTTATTTTTTGCTTTAATAATATCTCAATCACTAGATAATCGACTAGAGAATAGTCCAGGACGGATCGAAACGTCGTCGTCCCTTCACTTTCTAGTGTGTGGTCTGGTCAACTTATATCAGCCACGTTATTGTGGCTCATCGCCTGCATCAAAATCACTACTGAATTAGTCGACATAAAAACACTCGTTGTCCATCAATCACTTTCAAATCTGCTTAGAGGAATCCCCCCCCCCTCGACTTCAGAACACGTCTTGTAAAATCTATCATATATTTCCTTGAGCTTCCACGGCCGGGGGTCGAGGCTCTCTCTCTCCCTCTGCGACCGAACACCATTAGAACCAAACACCATAAGGGGGCCTCGTAGCCTGGTGGATAGCGCGCATGATTCGTAATTCTGTGGTGCGGGTTCGATTCCCGCACGAGGCAGAAACAAATGGGCAAAGTTTCTTTCACCCTGAATGCCCCTGTTACCTAGCAGTAAATAGGTACCTGGGAGTTAGTCAGCTGTCACGGGCTGCTTCCTGGGGGGTGTGTGTGTGTGTGTGGTGTGGGGAAAAAAAAAAAAAAAAGTAGTTAGTAAACAGTTGATTGACAGTTGAGAGGCGGGCCGAAAGAGCAAAGCTCAACCCCTGTAAAAACACAACTAGTAAACACTATCTCTCAACCACCTCGCACCTCACACAGATACAGGTGACATTTAGACGATGAATTCTCCCCTAAAAGCCCAGTTTCTTATATGACAAACCCGGCTTTTTGCTTTCTTTGGAGGGCATAAAACATGACATATATGCAGTTTATGGCGCAAATGTGTAAACATCAGTCAGGAGGAGGAGGGGTGATGTCTCCATGACAACGGCGTCGCATCTTCCTTTTAACCGGTATTTAAATACTACATAACAAGTAAATGAGAAAGAAATGTCCAAAATCTGAGTAATGTTGCAGTGTAACAAATAGGAAGACGTGTTGCAACATCATCATGCATCTTAACTCTATGACCCAAGTATTAGGAAATTTTGCAACATCTTCAACGCTGTAAACCCTTTTTTTTTTGGTTTATGAAAATATTTCCTTATAAATATTGAATTCCATGAGTCTGAACCCGGGGCTGAGTGCATTGGCATGTTGTCAGTTCTCATGAAAATTCTACTACGCTCGTGTTGATATAAATTGCCAAAAAAAATGATGCACATCCTTCCAATTAAAGGTTCTGTAGCTGATACATCTGAGCAACCTTGCTACATAGTTGCACAGCTGAAGAGGTATTTTTAACTAATTACCAGGGAATATCTTTAAGATTAGATGTAATTACTATTATTAATAAATTTAATTACTGTATATTATGTTTAAAACATTGGTGATTGATGTGATGTTCCTAAGAAGAAAAACAACATACAGGAGTTTGGATATTACGCATAATGAAGTTGTCCGGATCTTCCACTTTCATGCTGTTTATTGTAGTGTTTATTGTTATAACCATAACCAGGCACTGCATCACCAACCTCAACAAGGCCCTGAACAACATCAACATCAGCCTCCACACCCTCAGCCACAACGTAACCATAACCAGGCACTGCATCATCAACCTCAACAAGGCCTTGAACAACATCAACACCAGCCTCCACACCCTCAGCCACAACATAACCATAACCAGGCACTGCATCACCAACCTCAACAAGGCCCTGAACAACAACAACACCAGCCTCCACACCCTCAGCCACAACATAACCATAACCAGGCACTGCATCCAATTGCAAGATAAGGATCTGGGATTGGACGGGGTGGGAAGGGGTGGGGGGGTAATGGAATAATGCCCAGTAGCTAAGTGATCCCCACTTACTGACGACTGTGACAGTGGCCTACGAATATGGTACGCAAAGGGGATATTAATAGGGTATTCAGAGCATCAACCGAAAATTTCTGGTGGAATAAAACATTAAAAATTGAGAACATGAAAGTTACCCATGAAGGCGGTATAGAAAACCACGAAAAGACGACGATCTCTTCTGGGAGGAAAAACAGGATAATAATATTTATTACTTCTTCAATATCATTTTATTAAAAACTTTAAGATCTAAAATTGCTTTTTATTTATTTACATAACCGTACATAAAAAACTTATCCTTTTTTTCAATTTTTAAAATTTATAAAAATTTTAACACAAAATATAACTTTCCTAATATTTCCTAAAAATAAGAGAGGTTTATATATAAGAAACTTCAATACATAATCAATAGTCAGGCATAATGTTAAAATTTTGAGTGTACATAAGAAAATTATATATAGTCATTAGTAGGTAGGTATCACCTAGCTTCTGTCAATTACAGTTATTAGTGTGGTATAATATTTACATAGTACTGTGTTTTAAGGCCAGTGGTTGTCACAGAAGCTCGTGTTTCAACAGGTTGTTGTTGTTAGTGTTTAGGTCACGCTGGTGTTTCTTGTTGTTAGTGTTTTGTTCACGCTGGTGTTTCTTGTTGTTGGTCTTTTGGCCACGCTGGTGTTTCCTGCTGTTAGTGTTTTGTTCACGCTGGTGTTTCTTGTTGTTAGTGTTTTGTTCACGCTGGTGTTTCTTGTTGTTAGTGTTTTGGTCACGCTGGTGTTTCTTGTTGTTAGTGTTTTCTTCACGCTGGTGTTTCTTGTTGTTGGTGTTTTGGTCACGCTGGTGTTTCTTGTTGTTGATGTTTTGGTCACGCTGGTGTTTCTTGTTGTTGATGTTTTGGTCACGCTGGTGTTTCTTGTTGTTGATGTTTTGGTCAGGTGGCCACAAAGCACTAAGCTTTGAACCAGCAGGTGGCAACAGAGTACTTAATGCCAGTGACGTCATGCACTAAGCAAGACCCTAGTGACGTCATGCACTAAGCAGGACCCTAGTGACGTCATGCACTAAGCAGGTCCCCAGTGACGCCATGCACTAAGCAGGACCCAGTGACTTCATGCACTAAGCAGGACCCCAGTGACGGCGTGCACTAAGCAGGACCCAGTGACGTCATGCACTAAGCTGGACCCTAGTGACGTCATGCACTAAGCAGGACCCCAGTGACGTCATGCACAAAGCAGGACCCCAGTGACGCTATGCACTAAGCAGGACCCAGTGACTTCATGCACTAAGCAGGACCCCAGTGACGTCATGCACTAAGCAGGACCCCAGTGACGCTATGCACTAAGCAGGACCCAGTGACTTCATGCACTAAGCAGGACCCCAGTGACATCATGGACAAAGCAGGCCCCTCAGTGACATCATGCACTAAGCAGGATCCCAGTGACCTCATACATTAAGCAGAACACCAGTGACGTCATTAACTAAGCAGGACTCCAGTGACGTCATGTGCTAAGCAGGACCCCCAGTGACGTCATGCACTAAGCAGGACCCCCAGTGACGACATGCACTAAGGAGAACCCCAGTGACGCTATGCACTAAACAGGACCCCAGTGACGTCATGCACTAAGCAGGACCCCAGTGACGTCATGCGCTAAGAAGACTCCAGTAACATCATGCACTAAGCAGAACCCCAGTTACGTCATGCGCTAAGCAGGACCCTAGTGACGTCATGCACTAAGCAGAACCCCAGTGACGTCATGCGCTAAGCAGGACCCCAGTGACGTCATGCACTAAGCAGAATCCCAGTGACGTCATGCACTAAGCAGGACCCCAGTGACGTCATGCACTAAACAGTACCCCTCATGAATGTGAGGACTCTGACATGCGAATGGACTCACTACTGTGTGCAGTGATCATTGTAAGGCACGGTTAAATACCTGCTTTCTGGTTGTTTCTTGAATTCGGTGAATGAACGGCGGTGAATGACGTAAATGTGTAAACATCAGTCAGGAGGAGCAGGGGTGATGTCTCCATGACAACGGCGTCGCATCTTCCCCTTAACCGGTATTTAAATACTACATAACAAGTGAATGAGAAAGAAATGTCCAAAATCTGAACAATGTTGCAGTGTAACAATTAGGAAGACGTGTTGCAACATCATCATGTTTCCTAACTCTATGACCCAAGTATTAGATTTTGTTGCAACATCATCAATCATCGTGCTTGTTAGCTCTATGACCCAAGCATTATGATATGTTGCAATATCATCATGCTTCTTGACTGTATGACCCAAGTATTAGATTTTGTTGCAACATCATCAATCATCATGCTTGTAAGCTCTATGACCCAAGTATTAGGATATGTTGCAACATCATCATGCTTCTAAACTCTATGACCAAGTATTATGATATGTTGCAACATCAAGGTTCTTAACTCTATGATCCAAGTATTAGAATATGTTGCAACATCATCATGCTTCTAAACTCATTTTTTAGTTTAGAAAAATATTTCATTGTAAATACTGAATTCCATGAGTCTGGACATTGGACTGAGTGCATGGGCATGTTGACCATTTATCTTGCAAAATCTGCCTCGCTCGTGTTGATATCAATTATATTTACAGGGGTTTGGATATCACGCATAAAGACGTTGTCCGGATCTTCCACTTTCATGTTGTTTATTGTAGTGCTTATTGTTATAACAATAACCAGGCACTGCATCACCAACCTCAACAAGGCCCTGAACAACATTAACACCAGCCTCCACTCCCTCAGCCACAACATAACCATAACCAGGCACTGCATCACCAACCTCAACAAGGCCCTGAACAACATCAACACCAGCCTCCACACCCTCAGCCACAACATAACCATAACCGGGCACTGCATCACCAACCTCAACAAGGCCCTGAACAACATCAACACCAGCCTTCACACCCTCAGCCACAACATAACCATAACCAGGCACTGCATCACCAACCTCAACAAGGCCCTGAACAACATCAACATCAGCCTCCACACCCTCAGCCACAACATAACCATAACCAGGCACTGCATCACTAACCTCAACAAGGCCCTGAACAACATCAACACCAGCCTCCACACCCTCAGCCACAACATAACCATAACCAGGCACGGTATCCAGTTACAGGATAAGGATTTGGGATTGGACGGGGGGTGGGGGGGAGGCTGGAATGGTGCCCAGTAGCTAAGTGATCCCCACTTACTGACGACTGTGACAGTGGCCTAAGAATACGGTACACAAAGGGGATATTAATAAGGTATTCAAAGTATCAACAGAAAATTTCCAGTGGAATAGAAACAAAACAAATTGTGAACATAAAAGTCACCCATGAACGGAGTATAGAAAACTACGAAAAGACGACCAATTTAAGGTGGGAATAAAAGCAAAATAACAATATTCATTATTTGGCAAATACAAGTAATTTATAAGAAACAAAGCATTTACAATCAAAATTAAGTAAAAATATAAAAATAATAGAAAATTTGAATTTTTTTTTTTTGAAATTTTAACACAAAATTTACAGCATTTGTATTCCATACAAAAAATATTATTTATATAAAAAAACTTCAGACTTAGATCAAATGTGTTTCTAAGAGTTAAAATTTTGAGCAATAATAAAAAATTAAATTATCTCTATAGTTGTCAGTAGGTAGGCATCATCTAGCTACTGTGTACTACAGTTGTTAGCGTGTTCTAAGGCCAGTGGTTGTCACAGAAACTCGTGTTTCAACAGGTTGTTGTTAGTGTTTTGGTCACGCTGGTGTTTCTTGTTGTTGGTGTTTTGTCCAGGTGGCCACAGAACACTAAGCATAGAGCCAGCAGTTGGCCACAATGTAGTTAATCCCAGTGACATCATGCACTAAGCAGGACCCCAGTGACGTCATGCACTAAGTAGGACCTCAGTGACATCATGCAGTAAGCAGGACCCCAGTGAAGTCATGCTCTAAGCAGGACCCCAGTGACTTCATGCACTAAGCAGAAACCCAGTGACGTCATCCACTAAGGAGGACCCCAGTGATGTCATGTGCTAAGCAGGACCTCAGTGACGTCATGCACTAAGCAGGATCCCAGTGACGTCATGCACTAAGGAGGACCCCAGTGACGTCATTCACTAAGCAGGACCACAGTGACGTCATGCACTTAACAGGACCACAGAGACGTCATGCACTAAGCAGAACCCCTCATGAATGTGAGGACTCTGACATGCGAATGGACTCACTGTTTTGTGCAGTGATCATTGTAAGGCACTGTTAAAAACCTGTTTTCTGGTTGTTTCTTCAATTCAACAGCAATATCACAATATTTCTGCCCAGAGCCAGACCATCACCTGAGGTATGCTGACCAGCAACACTAACATGATCGACATATATAGATATACAAGGACATCAGACATAGCTGCAGCACTTTACATCAAGCACTCAGTTAGGTACACTCTATGGTTGACACTTCTAAGACGTTTACACCAACCCAACTTCTTCTTCAGCTAATCAATACAATTGCAGAGCAAGATTACCTAGTTTACCCTCGACAGGACATCCATCTTCCCTCTCTTCATGCCTCGATGTAATCTATACTTCTTGCAACATTGCGAGAATCAATTGGTTTGAAGATGAAGAAGAAATATTAATTTATATAAGAAGGGAATTTTTTGTGTAATTACTCATTTATTTCTTACATTAATATTATCTAATTCACTAATGAATTAGTGTACATGAAAACACTCACTGTCCATCAATCACTTTCAAATCTACTTTGAGGACAATCCACCCCCCCCCCCCCGATCTCAGAACACGTCTTGTAAAATCTACCATTCATTTTCTTGAGCGTCCAAGGCCGGGGGTCGAGGCTCTCTCTCTCTCTCTCTGCGACCCAACACCATCTCTCAACCACCTCGCTCCTCACACAGATCCGGGCGACATTTAGACGATGATGACAAACCCGGCTGTTTGCTTCCTTTGGAGGGCATAAAACATGACATATATGCAGTTTCTGGCGTAAATGTGTGAACATCAGTCAGGAGGAGGAGGAGAGGTGATGTCTCCATGACAACGGCGTCGCATCTTCCCTTTAACCGGTATTTAAATACTACAATACAAGTGAATGAGAAAGAAATATCCAAACTCTGAACAATGTTGAAGTGTAACAAGTAGGAAGACGTGTTGCAACATCATCATGCTTCTAAACTCTATGACCCAAGTATTCGGATATTTTGCAACATCATCAAGGTTCTAAACTCTTTTTTTCAGTTTAGTAAAATATTTCTTTACAAATATTGAATTCCATGAGTCCGAACCCGAGGCTGAGTGCATTGGCATGTTGTCAATTTCTCTTCCAAATTCTACTACGGTCGTGTTGATATAAATTATATTTACAGGAGTTTGGTTATCACGCATAAAGAAGTTGTCCGGATCTACCACTTTCATGCTATTTATTGTAGTGTTTATTGTTATAACCATAACCAGACACTGCATCACCAACCTCAACAAGGCCCTGAACAACATCAACACCGGCCTCCACACTCTCAGCCACAACATAACCATAACCAGACACTGCATCACCAACCTCATCAAGGCCCTGAACAACATCAACACCAGCCTCCACACCCTCAGCCACAACATAACCATAACCAGGCACTGCATCAAATTGCAAGATAAGGATTAGTTATTGGACGGGGGGGGAGGAAGGAGGGGTGCCCAGCAGCTAAGTGATCCTTACTAACTGACAACTTTGATAATGGCCTAAGAATACGGTACTCAAAGGGGATATTAATAAGGCATTCAAAGTATCAACATAAAATTTATGGTAAAATTAAACAATAAAATTTTGAATATAAAAGTTAATCATTAAAGAGGTATAGAAAACCACGACAATTCAACGATGTGGGTGTGAGAGGATGAACAAGATATTAAAATTTATTCGTTATTAACTACAAATATTGTGCATTTTGGAAAAATGCGATATTTTAATTTTATTATTAATATAAATTAAATAAAACCATTTAGTTTAAAAAAAAAATTAAATATAGGAATTTTTAGCACAAATCTTTATTTATTTTAATTATTAGTAAATCAATTCAATTTATATAAAAGAAAAACTTACATAGTTCATTAGGTTGATACCGATAAAATAAAAATTTTGAGTGTACATTATACACATTAACCAATGCAGTGATAAGGGATCATTTTGAGACATTACTACAGTAGTCGTCGCAGTTGTTAGAGAGTGGGGGACACTTAGCTACTGTGTACCGTGTTCTGAGGTCAGTGGTTGTCACAGAAACTCACTTTTCAACAGGTGTTTCTTGTTGGTGTTTTGGTCAGATGGTCACAGTGTACTTAGTCCCTGTGACGTCATGCACTAAGCAGTACCGCAGTGACGACATAGCCTAAGCAGGACCCTATTATAGTGTGGGTGTTGGTGGTGTTGTCGTCGTTGATCCTTCTCTACGGACAACCCAACCCACAACTCGGTAGAGTGCTTATACCTCTCTAGGAGATCACCCTTGGCGCTTCTGGCTCTTGGAGAGGGGCTCAACATCACACGTTTAGGGGATGCAACTCCAACACTTAGCCTCGTTGTCACGTGCACACACCCACTCGAGCCGCTGTGACTCCCCACTCTCTTATTTTATGTGATATGATCTCAATCCCCTTTGACTTGCTAATTTTCCATCCTACCCTGTCCACAGCGGTGGTTCTTGGTTCTTTCTCTCTCTCTCTCTTCCTTTACTATTTCCTGGGAAGCCTCACTAGGACAAGGGCAAACACCAGCAAATTGGAATACATTTACTGGACAAAGCACATACACACATATAATAATAATGAATCCTATACTCTATACTATTACAATCAGGTAGCACTCCAACACCATCAGAACTCTATCATCAGCTTATCAAGTGGTATCCTATCTTCTGATTCCCCACCTGATACTATCTACCTCTTCAAGTAGATCAAGTCTTATACTACAATGTTGCACTATCAGCAAGAGAATATATCTATAAACATGTACAAGGAAGATCAGCTTTGAATGCAATAACATATATATATATCAGTATAAATGTTCTTTGATACACAACAATGATCAATCGATCACCCTATTAGTCCTAGAACACATACATCTGTAGGTAATCCAGCCTACGACTGTAACTCTAAACTTCAGTATAAAACACTCCTTGACATAAGAATGCAAACAGTCACTCACCTCTCACTGCGTCTTGCACGCTAATGACAACCCCAACACTATCAACTCCTTACAACTAATCCACCAGAACTTCCCTTCCACCTCTGGAAGTTCATTACCCTGATATCTTTAGGTTCTTCCGGGCTTAACTACCAGGATCCTCTGCAGCTCATCCAGGCTGCTACCATGAAGTTTCCTTGAGCAACTACGATGCTTCACCCTTCTGCTAGGGTCCTCCACAGCTCTCCTGGCTGCTACACCATGAAGTTCCCTCGAGTAACTATGGTGCTTCACCACCTCTACAGAAGCACGTGACACTCCTCTTCACTGCTTCTCCTCACAGCTCGAGGTCCTCTTCTCCACTACCTTGGAGTCTCATCAACTACTCCCTCTGTGCTGGCTTCGAAGTTCTCAGCAACTTCTTCCCCAAAGACAAACCTGCAACCCATCGACACTCCAATAAAAATGTTTCCCCTTTAACACATAAACAAAAATAATCACACAATATGTTTGCCTCCAACCTCTATCTGTCCTCTACATACTGTGAGAGTGGACTCAGAGAGTGTCCTCTACATACTGTGAGAGTGGAGCATGGACTCCCCCGTTGGGCGGGTCCATGCTCCACCTCGCCTGGCGGACCTCACACTGGGAGGGTCCTCTGCCGTCAGGAGTCGGGCTCCCTCAGTTGCCTACCAGCGCTCAGAGGAGACGGATGTCGCTCCGTGTTCCTCCCTCTTCACTCTCTTATTTCAGGCCTTCTGCCTTATTAAAACATGTCTAACTCATCAATAAACATTGCTACTGTCGCTGGGCACACGACCAACTACAAGCAATCACTATGAACTGGCTTAAATCGTGCTTACCACAGATTGTCTCGTTGAGGGCGCTCCTCCCTCTGACAGAGCCTAGTCAGGGCACTTCCACATCCCACGAAAATGTCTCTGGGCGGCTTAATACTCTCCTCGTCGACCAGGACTTGAGACCACAATGTTCCCAGCTCGATTCTACAGCTGGCACGTCTGCATACTTCTCTTCTCTTGGAGATATATCATCCTGGGTTCCTTTCTGACAGGAGCTCAATGGAGCGCGGCTTTCCCCCTGCGATGTCTGGCCTGAAGTGAGGTCAAAGCCCTCCAGAAGTGAGCCTTACGCCTCCAGCAAAATATCCACATCTCCAAACCAGTCATTTATCTATTTCCTTATTTACTTCTCATAATCTTAAACTCCGTGAAAAATTTACCCAATCATTTTTACATATGAATCTTCATGTCTGTATTTCCGACCTCCTAGTCAGGTCAGGCTTGATAGAATAATTTTCAAAGGGGAGACTCGTTTTTCGGCTACCTGGGATCATAACACTCCCACCCCCTTGTTTTTTATAATTATTCTAGTGGCTAGGCTCGAGATAATGCATCAGCTACTACATTGTCTCGTCCTCTTATGTGCGTTATCACCAGGTCATACTCTTGGAGCAATAAAAACCATCCGGTTAACCTCTGGTTTGCAAGCTTCATTTTCCTCAGGAAAACTAGAGGATTATGGTCTGTATACACCGTCACTGGGTGTCCTCCCCCACTCACATACACTTTAAAATGTTTCAATGCCATCACCATAGCCAAAGTCTCTTTCTCGACTGTACTGTACGACCTCTGGTGCTTAACGAACTTCTTCGAGAAGAAGGACACGGGGCGGTAAATTCCATCATTCTGATGCGTCAGTACAGCTCCGGCCCCTATATCACTGGCATCTACAAATAACGTAAACGGCGCTCCAAAATCTGGCGACACTAGTACAGGTGCTTCGGTCAACAGTCTTTTGGTCTTTTCGAACGCTTCTTGTGCTGTTCCATTCCACTCCCACTTCTTGCTCTTTGATAGCAATCCTACCGAGGTATCTCAACAATTCTTTCTTACTCCTGGGCACCGGGAAGTTGTCAATGGCCTCCACCCTTGTCCTTACCGGAGCAACCTCGCCTTGCCCTACTATATATCCAAGGTACTCCAGGCGGGCTCTCCCGAACTCGCTTTTTGCTAAGTTGATCGTCATGTTGGCCTTCTTTAACCGATCAAACAAATCTAAAAGTCGACCCACTTGATCCTTCCAGGAATCAGCGAACACCACAATATCATCGATGTATACTGCACATCCAGTCGCGCCTTGCAATACCTGATTCATTACTCGTTGGAAACAACTACCACTATTCTTCATTCCAAACGGCACCACTTTATATTGGTACAAGCCGTCGGGTGTCACGAACGCTGAGATCCTCTTTGCCTCCTCGGACAGGGGAATCTGGTAGTATCCCTTCAACAGGTCTATTTTCGAGACATACCGCGCACTCCCAATCCGATCTATGCAATCGTCAATGCGTGGTATCGGGAACGAGTCAGCGACTGTGACTGCATTCACTTTCCTGTAATCGGTGCAGAACCGGTACGTGCCATTACTCTTCTTCACGAGGAGGCACGGCGAACTCCAGTCACTATCGCTAACCTCTGCCAAGTCGTTATCTAGCAGATACTTCACTTCTGCTCTCATCGCCGCGGCTTTCTCCGGGTTAACTCTGTAAGGGTGCTGCTTGATAGGGTCAGCACTCCCTACATTTACCTCGTGCACTGTTCTGCGGTGTCTTCTGGGCACGTCTGTGAATAACGACTTATTCCTCTGGAGGATCTCCGCTAGTTCCTGGCGTTGGTCATCCTCCAAATGACCCAAACGTTCACCTACCTTGGCCAGGCTTTCCGTATTTGATATCTTCGCGCCATCGGCCTTCTCTAACTTACAGTTCTCCTCCTCCATTCCTTTGCCATCTCCTACACAAAGCACAGTCGCCTGCAATGTAGTTTCCATCTGTTCTTCATCGCCAAGAGGCTTATCTCTGTCATAGTACCTCTTTATCATGTTCACTTGGCAAACCTGTGACTTCCTTGGACGATCTGGCATGTGGATCACATAATTCACATCCCCTAATGCCTTCTGGATGGTATATGGTCCACAAAATCTCGACTTGTATATACTTCCTTTCACCGGCAGTAGGACTAACACCTGATCTCCTTCTTGAAATTTCCTGCCCTTCGCCTTCCTGTCGTGGTACCTTACCATCTCTGCCTGGGATGTTCTCAAATTTTCCTTGGCCAAATCTCTGGCCCTAGAGAGTCGCTCTCTAAAGGTTTTCACATATTGTCCCACGTCCACCTTGGGCCTATCCACGGTGAGCTGCTTCTTCAGCACACCCACCGGGCTCCTCATGGAGTGTCCGTACACCAGTTGAAATGGGGTGAATCCGAGTGATTCTACTACCGCATCCCTGATGGCGAACAACACGGATGGCAACGCCTCGTCCCAACTACTCCCTTCCTCAGCGCAGTATATCCTCAACAAGCTCTTTAGCGTTCCATGGAAATGCTCCAACGCTCCCTGCGACTGAGGGTGATACGGTGACGAGCGCACTTGCTCTACTCTCCATCCTTTCACAGTTTCCCTAAACAACTTCGACTGGAAGACACTCCCCTTGTCCATCTGGATAACCTTGGGCACTCCTACCCACGCAACGTAGTTCTGTAGTCTATCCAGAACGGCTCTCGACGTCACTCTTCTCAGGGGGATCGCTTCGAGAAAACGGGTGCCCGTGCACATTATGGTCAGCAAATATTCGTGGCCTCTTCTGGTCCTTGGCAATGGACCTACACAGTCAATCAAGACTCTCTCAAAAGGCTCGCCAAATGCCGGTATGGGTTTTAAAGGTGCCTTCGGTATAGCCGGAGCCGGCTTACCTGCACGTTGGCACGTCAAACATGTCCTACAATACTTCTTTACATCTTTCCATACGTTCGGCCAGTAGAAGTGTTCCTGCACCTTATTCAAGGTCTTCACCCCTAGGTGCCCTGCCATATCTACGGAGTGGGCTAGTTCTAGCACTGCCGCCCTAAACTCCTTCGGTACTAACACTTGGTGCTTCTCCAACCATACTTTATCTGCGCCGGCTTTGTCCGGTCGCCACTTCCTCATTAGTACGTCATCGTCCAGGTAGTAATACACGGGGGACTCCAGACATGAGTTTCCCCCTTTTGCCTCCCTGATTAGACCTATAAACTCCTCTTTCTGAGCCCTAATCAGGTCCGCTCGGTTCACGCTGAACCTTTCAGGTAGGGTCTTCTTCACTTCCTGTCTCCTCGAATCCTCATTCTTCTGAGCTGGATCTTCATCGAACAGCCCAGACATGTCCATGTTGACCTCCTCCCTTGGTGGAGTCGACACTGGCATATCACCCTCAGTGTCGACCTCTGCGGCTACATCCGACTTTGTCACTACACAGGCCGGGTATATGATGACTTGACTGTCCTCTGCCTCATCTTCAAGGATGCAGGCTAGATCTATCTTGTCCGGTGTTCCACTTGTACCGCGGTCCTTCTGGTTCACCTCCGGCACAGCTTTTACTATCAGCTCTGACAACATCTTGGACCCACACAAGTCGTTCCACAGGATCACTTGAACTCCTGGAACAGGTATGTTGGGGCACACTCCCAACATCACCTCCGCCGACAAAAAATCTGACTTCAACTGGACAGCACACACGGGCATGTCACTCTTAGACAACAACCCCTGAACCTTTATCCTCCTACTACCAGCTAACAGTCGATCATTTCCTATCAGGCCTCTCAGAATCAAGCTCTGATTGGCTCCAGTATCCCTGAGGATACTTACCTCCACCTCGGGTTGACCTTCTATGCCGACCCAACCTTTACTAATGAACGGCCTATACCACTTGTTCATCAAATCTACCTTCTGTGGTTTGTCTTCATCAACGTACTTCCTCCGGGGATCACATGTGGTCAGGGTCACGACTCTCTTGCCCTGCCGACAATCTCGCATCATGTGACCTGATCTGTTGCACTTGTAGCACCTCATTTTGGAGAAATTTCTCCTATACGCCCCCGAGTGGCTCTGACTCTGCCCACTCGTATTGGAGTTTCTTGGGCCAGATGTACTACTCGTACTCTGTGGAGCTTCATTGGACTCTTGTCTCCTCTGCATATTATTATTTTCCTGCTTACCTCCAGCAGGCAGACTCGGCAACTTTCCTTCCTGGGGCTTGAAACTAGCTAGTCTGCTCGTCTGTCCCCCCAAAACTTCTTCCTCCCCAGACTCCACTGGATCTGTCATTGTTGCGTCTCACCTCATTCTTCACTCTGTTCTCCCTCAAGCTCTTGTATGCTTCAGTAATCATATCCGCCCTATCTGCGGCATCTTTCACCTCCTTTATCCCTGCTTCTTGGATCTTGAACTTCGTTTCGGGATGCATCATTTCCAAGAACTTCTCTATGACCATCAGTTGCTTCAGGTCAGTGTAAGATCCAACTCCAGCAGCCTCAATCCACTTCTGGAATCGTCTATCCAGATCCCTTGCTGTCTCGGCAAAGGTACATGCTCCAATTTTGATCATCTCTCTGAAGCGCTTTCTATAAGCTTCTGGGGTTAACTGAAACGAGCGCAATATGCTGCTCTTTACCATGGCATAATCCTGGCACTCTTCTAGTGACAATTGGGTGTATGCCTCTCTGGCTGCACCGGTCAATCTTAACTGGACCAGCTGGGCGCATTCCTCCTGTGGCCATTTTTTGATACTGGCTACTTTTTCAAAATGCTCGAAGAAACTCTCTGCCTCTTCGGAAACAAACAAGGGAATGTCCTTCTCCCTAACCCTAACATCTGGTGAGTATGATACCTGGGTGGTGCTCTCTGGCAACCCATGTTCAATCCTTTGTTCGGCCAAGGTTCTGTTCGCTTCTATCTGCATTTGTTTTGTTTTCTCCTTTTCTTTTTCGACCTGGGCTTTTTCTTTCTCCACCTCTAGTCTTACTTTCTCTTTTTCTATCTCCAGTCTGGCTTTCTCTTTTTCTACTTCCAGCCTGGTTTTCTCTTTTATCTGGAGTTCTAATTTCATCTTTTCCAGCTGGAACTGTCTCTCCTTGTCCTCTCGTTTTTGCTGCATCTGGAGTTCTAACTGGAATCTCTCCAAGCTCCTATTTCGGCTACTCCTGCTACTGCGGCTACTCTTACTGCTTCTACTCGATCCCTGGGATCTCACTTCATCCTGCCCATCGTCCTGCTTTCCACTTTCAGCTCCTTTTTGGGCTCCTTGCTCTGCCGCTTCACTCTTCGCTCTTAACTGCCTCAGGATCTCATCCTTCATCCCAGCTACATTAGATGCTTTCAACCTAATGCCACATTTTTCTGCTATTTGTTTTAATTGATCCCTCGAGCAACCTTCCAAGTCCTCAGGCTTGCCTGACTCCACAAATGCTTGCACCTTATCCATCTTGTCCTGTGAGTCTTCCCAATAGAGAAAGTATACACCTGCGGTCACACAGTTTATCTATTTCAGCAAGGGTGTACAAATCCACTCTTGCACAGGGTCCCAGCAAACACAAATCATCTAGGAAACGTTCGTCTATCTCTTCCCATAGGCGTGGGAATGATTTGCATTGAGAATGGTGCAGGAGAGCCTTTGAGAAACTTTTAATCAAAAAATCCAAACACAAAGGTTTTATAATAAATTGTTTTTCTACAACTATTTTGTTTCTAATGTATTACAAATAGTTTTTACATGTTTAAATATAAAATTTATGTTTTTTTTTGTAAAATTCATTAATAAATTGTGAATGATATTTATTGGCTCAGTGAACCGTTCAAAATCCATTTAGTTATAATATGATCAGAAAAAAGTAGTTTTCCAAATTTTCTAAAAATCGCTCTTTTTAACACAATTTGACTCCTTATGCATTCCACTAAACACTAATATCATGTTTAAATATATAATTTATGTATTATTTCCTAAAATAATTTATATAAATTATAAAAGTTCGTGGAAAGTGGTGTGAAAGAATCTGAAAACGTTTTGTTGTCTTCTATATTGGCATGTTCTTATTAACTATGTCTTAAGTGCACAGTTTATCAAACAAGATTAACATTCGTCAACCCTTAAAATCTTATATGTTATCTTGCTGGGTGACTGGGTGAATCTTTAAGAACAGCTAGTATCTATATGACAAATGGTGTTTTCCTTAACTCAAACAATGTAGGGTTTATTATTCTACACATATTTTTAATGACTCTTAGATGTTTACATTCTCTGAAGTATAATTGTGAAGGCTGTGTCCATCACTCTCACCACAGATTTTTAAACTCCTCTCTGCAGGTTCAACTATAATTAATTTCCATTCTGAATCTCCATGGACATTTGTATCCAAAATGAAACCAATGTGGTTTCAAAAAAGACAAATACATGAGTTTATGATAAATTCGTTTTCTGTAATATAACCTTTGTTCTTATGTTCTTAATTACAGTTTCTATGCAGGCGATGAGTACTCACAATACCTTAAGCGTCAAAACAAATATAAGAAACATAAGAACATAAGAACAAAGGCAACTGCAGAAGGCCTGTTGGCCCATACGAGGCAGCTCCTATTTATAACCCCCCAATCCCACTCATATACTTGTCCAACCCATGCTTGAAACAATCGAGGGACCCCACCTCCACAATGTAACGCGGCAATTGGTTCCACATATCAACAACCCTGTTACTGAACCAGTATTTACCCAAGTCTTTCCTAAATCTAAATTTATCCAATTTATACCCATTGTTTCGTGTTCTGTCTTGTGTTGATACTTTTAATACCCTATTAATATCCCCTTTGTTATGTCCATTCACCCACTTGTAAACCTCTATCATGTCACCCCTAACTCTTCACCTTTCCAGTGAATGCAACTTAAGCTTTGTTAATCTTTCTTCATATGAAAGATTTCTAATTTGGGGAATTAACTTAGTCATCCTACGCTGGACACGTTCAAGTGAATTTATATCCATTCTATAATATGGCGACCAAAACTGAACTGCATAATCTAAATGGGGCCTAACCAGAGCAAGATATAGCTGAAGAACCACACCAGGTGTCTTGTTACTAACACTTCGATTAATAAATCCCAGTGTCCTATTCGCCTTATTATGAACATTGATGCATTGATCCTTTTGTTTTACATTCTTACTAATCATAACTCCCAGATCCCTTTCGCAATCCGACTTCGCAATCTCAACACCATCTAGCTCGTATCTTGTAACTCTATCATCATTACCTAGCCTCAGAACTTTACATTTATTAGCATTAAACTGCATTTGCGAATTCTTTGACCATTTTAAAACCCTATTTAGATCAACTTGAAGTGATCTAGTGATGAAGTGAAGTGAGTCTTCTTCCATGTTAATTTCCCTGCCGATTTTTGTATCATCGGCAAATTTGCAGATGTTGCTACTCAAACCTGAATCTAAATCATTTATATATATTATAAACAACATAGGTCCTAGAACAGAGCCCTGAGGCACTCCACTTACAACATTTTCCCACTCTGACTTAACCCCATTTATACTAACTCTCTGTTTGGAATATCCCTTTGGAATAACCATGCCCTAATCCAACTTAATATAGCACCTCCAATACCATGAGCTTCTATTTTTTTTAATCAGTCTTTCATGTGGCACCGTATCAAAAGCTTTGCTAAAGTCAAGGTACACAACATCACAATCCTTACCACTATCAACTGCCTCAACAATGCTGGAATAAAAAGATAGCAAATTTGTTAAACATGAACGGCCATTTGTAAAACCATGTTGTGACTCGTTTATTAATTTGTGTTTTTCAAGATGAAGACGAATTTTATTTACAATTATCGATTCAAGTAACTTTCCCACAATAGACGTTAGGCTAATTGGTCGATAGTTTGACGCAAGTGATTAGCAACTTTCCATAACTCTGGCACTCTGCCTGACTCTATTGACTTATTAAATATGGTAGACAGTGGGTCGCAAAGATCCTCTTGCATTCTTTAAGCACTCTTTCTAAAGTGCTTAAAGTTTCTTTCACCCTATGCCCCTGTTACCTAGCAGTAAAATAGGTACCTGGGTGTTAGTCAGCTGTTACCGGCTGCTTCATGGGGGTGGAGGCCTGGTCGAGGACCGGGCCGCGGGGACACTAAAAGTCCCGAAATCATCTCAAGATAACCTCCAGAAGATAACCCTGCCAAACACTTCATCCGGCCCTGGGGATTTGTTTGGTTTGAGTTTAACTATTTGTTTAATTACATCCTCCCTTGTAACTGCTAAACTAGTCAACCTGTCCTCGTCCCCACCCACATAGAATTGTTCGGCTGAAGGCATATTGTTAAGTTCCTCTTTTGTAAATACAGATATAAAATATTTATTAAATATACTACTCATCTCTTCATCACTATCTGTTATTTGACCTGTCTCAATTTTTAATGGACCTATCCTTTCCGGACCTATCTTTGCCCGGTATAACTGGCAAAAACCTTTAGGATTTGTCTTCGCTTGCTCTGCTATGCGATCTTCATAGTTTCTTTTTGCTTTCCTTATCTCTTTTTTAGTATTTCTAACCAGTTGTACGAATTCCTGCTCTAAACAGACTTCCCCATTCTTAATCCTTTTGCACCACGCTCTTTTTACCTATAAGGTTCTTCAGATTCTTTGTTATCCACTTTGGATTAGTTAGTATTCGATCTATTTAGTTGATATGGTATGCTACATTCCTGGGCTTTGCTTAGAATATTTTTAAATGGGTTATATTTTGAGTCCACATCGAAAACCCCTTTTACGTCACCTATCGCTGGGTTAACGTCTAGCTCCAATACCGGCCCACAGCCCATACCCAAGACTTAGTTAGTTTTTTTTAGTTTAGTTCATTTATTATGCACCCCATACCCATCTTGTGGGCGGTAGTGGAAAGGGTTACAGAGGCACATAATGGGCTCAGGGACTGAACCCCACAATTCATTTAGCTAAGCAAGTTACAATCTTGATGAGCTAGTTACAAAATTCAATATAAGTCATCACATCAACAATGGGTTCGAGATCGACCTCAAGTACAGGTTCTAAATTAAGCAACTGACATATGTGGAGAGCTAGTGTCAAAATTTATATGTTTGTCCTGCACACCGCCCCCCATCCAGTGGGCAGCGGTGGATAGGTTACAATCACTTAGTTACTACCTACAGTTAGCAAACTGGGGATATTTGGCTAAAATTTCTGGTAGCAGATCATTTTGAATGAAATATTGACACATCGCTGGAACATTGGTTATAGAATTGTCTCTAAATTCACGTATCATTTTTCTTTTTTCTATCTTTTGTCTCTAAATTCACGTATCTTCACGTATCTACCCAAGACTTTCCAATCTATTTGACCCAAAAAATTTCTTAGGCTATTGAAATCAGCTTTTTGAAAATCAGGCACTTTAACAGAATTTTCTCCTACAGATCTATTCCATTGAATGCTAAATCTGATTTCTTTATGATCACTGTTCCCTAGCTAACTCCCTATTTCGATGTCATTAATTTGTTTCCCTGTTAGTTAACACTAAATCTAAAATATTATTTTAGATTTATTCTAAGCGTTAGTTCCTTAATGTGTTGGCTAAGAAAGCAATCGTTAATTAATTCTAGATAATCTTCTGCATCATTATTCTCTGTTCTGTTAGACCAATTTCACTAAAATTAAAGTCACCCATGACTGCTAAACCTAGATATTCTAGATATTTCATCCCGTAGATGCTTTGCTTTCATCCTGTCTAAGTTTGGTGGCCTGTATATAACTCCTATTATAAGAGTATTTGTTTTTTCGTTTAATTCTATCCAAATAGTTTCTGTGTGTGGCTCAGTTTTGATTCCGTGTTTGAGACAACATTACAAATTGTTATGATAGTACGGCGACCAAAACTGAACGACTTAACTGATTCAGAGGTATAAAACAGCCATAGAGTTAGTTAGGAGCAAGGGAGGAATCCCGATCATATGTGGCATTCTTCCAAGAAAGGGAGTGGGAAATGAATGGATATCGAGGGCACTTGGTGTCAATTGCCGGCTGGAAAGATATTGCAAATCAAATGCAATATCTTTCATAGACAACTGGGAACACTTCTATGGAAGAAATGAAATGTATGCTCGTGATGGGGTGCATCTATCGAGAGCTGGGGTTGTTGCTGTTGCGAACTCGTTAGAAGAAGTGGTTAGAGGTGTTTGTTTGGGTTTAAACTGTTAGTAGATAGAGGTATGGGAATTGATTTGGAGGAAGGAGGTAATAAAAGTATGTGTTTGTGGGAGAAAGGAATTGGCAAAACGATCAGGGAAAGAGAAGGTCCGCAAAATAACAATTCACTTAGGGTATATTACACTAACAGTAGAAGTCTAAGAAATAAAATTAACGAATTAAATGCTCTTGTCTGCACAGAAAAAATAGATATTATTGCACTTACCGAAACGTGGATGAATGTAGAAAATAGAGAACTATTAGCTGAATATCAAATATATGGATTTAAACTATTTCACACAGATAGATATATTAGACGAGGAGGTGGAGTAGCCATATATGTTAGGGACAATTTGAAATGTAGTCTCAAAGAGGGAATCAAAACAGAGCCACACACAGAAACTATTTGGATTGAATTAAACGAAAAAGCTAATAATATTATAATAGGAGTAATATATAGGCCACCAAATTTAGACAGAATGGAAGCAAAGCATCTATGGGATGAAATATCTAGAGCATCTAGATCTAACAGTATTTATGTCATGGGTGACTTTAATTTTAGCGGAATAAACTGGTTGAACAAAACAGGGAATAGTGAAGCAGAAGATTTTCTAGAATTAATTGACGATTGCTTTCTTACGCAACACATTAAGGAACCAACACGGGAAAATAATATTTTAGATTTAGTATTAACTAACAGGGAAACGCAAATTAATGACATCGAAATAGGGAGTGAGCTAGGGAGCAGTGATCACAAAGAAATCAGATTTAGCATAGAATGGAATAGACCAGTAGGAGAAAATTCTGTTAAAGTGCCAGATTTTCGAAAAGCTGATTTTAATAGCCTAAGAAATTTTTTGGGTCAAATTGATTGGAAAGTCTTGGGTATGGGGTGGGGGCCGGTCTTGGAGCGAGACATGAACCCAGCGATAGGTGACTTAAATGGGGATTTCGATGTGGATTCAATATATAACTTATTTAAGAATATTCTAAACAAAGCACAGGAACGTAGTATACCATACAAATTGAATAGATCGAATACTAATGACCCAAAGTGGATAACAAAGAATTTGAAGAACCTTATAGGTAAAAAGAGAGCTTGGTACAAAAGGATTAAAAATGGGGAGGTCACTTTAGAACAGGAATTCGTACAACTGGTTAGAAATGTTAAAAAAGAGATAAGGAAAGCAAAAAGAAACTATGAAGTTCGCATAGCAGGGCAAGCAAAGACAAATCCTAAAGGGTTTTTTCAGTTATATCGTACTAAGACTAGGGAAAGGATAGGTCCATTAAAAACTGAGACAGGTCAAATAACAGATAGTGATGAAGAGATGAGTAGTATTTTTAATAAATATTTTGTATCTGTATTTACTAAAGAGGAACTTAACAATATGCCTTCAGCCGAACAAGTCTATGTGGGTGGGGACGAGGACAGGTTGACGAGTTTAGCAGTTACCAGGGAGGATGTTCTTAAACAAATAGTAAAACTCAAACCAAACAAATCCCCAGGGCCGGATGAAGTGTTTGCCAGGGTGCTTAAAGAATGCAAAGAGGAGCTTTGTGACCCACTGTCAACCATATTTAATAAATCAATAGAGTCAGGCAGAGTGCCAGAGTTTTGGAAAGTTGCTAATGTGATACCAGTTTTTAAGAAAGGAGATAGATCACTTGCGTCTAACTATCGACCAATTAGCCTAACGTCTATTGTGGGAAAGTTACTCGAATCTATAATAGCAAATAAAATTCGTCTTCATCTTGAAAAACATAAATTAATAATTGAGTCGCAACATGGTTTTATAAATGGCCGTTCATGTTTAACAAATTTGTTATCTTTTTATTCTAGCATTGTTGAGGCAGTTGATAGTGGTAAGGATTGCGATGTTGTATACCTTGACTTTAGCAAAGCTTTTGATACAGTGCCACATGAAAGACTGATTAAAAAAATAGAGTCTCATGGTATTGGGGGTGCTATATTAAGCTGGATTAGGGCATGGCTATACCAAAGGAAACAGAGAGTTAGTATAAATGGAATCAAGTCAGAGTGGGAAAATGTTGTAAGTGGAGTGCCTCAAGGCTCTGTCCTGGGACCTCTGTTGTTTATAATATATATAAATGATTTAGATTCAGGTTTGAGTAGCAACATTTGCAAATTTGCCGATGATACGAAAATCGGTAGGGAAATTAATTCGGAGGAGGACTCACTATCACTTCAAGTTGATCTAGATAGGGTTTTGAAATGGTCAAAGGATTGGCAGATGCAGTTTAATGCTGATAAATGTAAAGTTCTGAGGTTAGGTAATGATGATAGAGTTACAAGATACGAGCTAGATGGTGTTGTGATTGCGAAGTCGGATTGCGAAAGGGATCTGGGAGTTATGATTAGTAAGAATTTAAAACAAAAGGATCAGTGCATAAATGTTCGTAATAAGGCAAATCGGACACTTGGATTTATTAATCGCAGCGTTAGTAACAAGACACCTGGTGTGGTTCTCAAGCTATATCTTGCTCTAGTTAGGCCCCATTTAGATTATGCAGTTCAGTTTTGGTCGCCATATTATAGAATGGATATAAATTCACTTGAACGTGTCCAGCGTAGGATGACTAAGTTAATTCCCCAAATTAGAAATCTTTCATATGAAGAAAGATTAACAAAGCTTAAGTTGCATTCACTGGAAAGGCGAAGAGTTAGGGGTGACATGATGGAGGTTTACAAGTGGATGAATGGACATAACCGGGGGGATATTAATAGGGTATTAAAAGTATCAACACAGGACAGAACACGAAACAATGGATATAAATTGGATAAGTTTAGATTTAGGAAAGACTTGGGTAAATACTGGTTCAGTAACAGGGTTGTTGATTTGTGGAACCAATTGCCGCGTAACATTGTGGAGGTGGGGTCCCTCGATTGTTTCAAGCACGGGTTGGACAAGTATATGAGTGGGATTGGGTGGTTATAGAATAGGAGCTGCCTCGTATGGGCCAATAGGCCTTCTGCAGTTACCTTTGTTCTTATGTTCTTCTTATGTTCTTATGAACTGCATAATCTAAATGGGGCCTAACAAGAGCAAGATATAGCTGAAGAACCACACCAGGTGTCTTGTTACTAATGCTGCGATTAATAAATCCCAGTGTCCTATTTGCCTTATTATGAACATTCATGCATTGATCCTTTTGTTTTAAATTCTTACTAATCATAACTCCCAGATCCCTTTCGCAATCTCAACACCATCTAGCTCGTATCTTGTAACTCTATCATCATTACCTAGCCTCAAAACTTTTCATTTATCAGCATTAAACTGCATCTGCCAGACTTTTGACCATTTTAAAACCCTATTTAGATCAACTTGAAGTGATACCGAGTCTTCTTTCGTGTTGATTTCCCTACCGATTTTTGTATCATCTGCAAATTTGCAGATGTTTCTACTCAAACCTGAATCTAAATCATTTATATATATTAAGAACATAAGAACAAAGGCAACTGCAGAAGGCCTATTGGCCCATACGAGGCAGCTCCTATTTATAACCACCCAATCCCACTCATATACATGTCCAACCCATGCTTGAAACAATCGAGGGACCCCACCTCCACAATGTTACGCGGGAATTGGTTCCACAAATCAACAACCCTGTTACTGAACCAGTATTTACCCAAGTCTTTCCTAAATCTAAACTTATCCAATTTATACCCATTGTTTCGTGTTCTGTCTTGTGTTGATACTTTTAATACCCTATTAATATCCCCTTTGTTATGTCCATTCACCCACTTGTAAACCTCTATCATGTCATCCCTAACTCTTCGCCATTCCAGTGAATGCAACTTAAACTTTATTAATCTTTCTTCATATGAAAGATTTCTAATTTGGGGAATTAACTTAGTCATCCTACACTGGACAAGTTCAAGTGAATTTATATCCATTCTATAATATGGCGACCAAAACTGAACTGCATAATCTAAATGGGGCCTAACCAGAGCAATATATAGCTGAAGAACCACACCAGGTGTCTTGTTACTAACGCTTCGATTAATAAATCCCAGTGTCCTATTCGCCTTATTATGAACATTGATGCATTGATCCTTTTGTTTTACATTCTTACTAATCATAACTCCCAGATCCCTTTCGCAATCCGACTTCGCAATCTCAACACCATCTAGCTCGTATCTTGTAACTCTATCATCATTACCTAGCCTCAGAACTTTACATTTATTAGCATTAAACTGCATTTGCGAATTCTTTGACCATTTCAAAACCCTATTTAGATCAACTTGAAGTGATGTTATATTATCATTGCAATATGGAAGTTGTAGTTAAGGACCTGGTGACTCTAGTGGGAGCCCTGAGGACAGAGTTGGACTTTCTGCGGGAGGAGGTGCGTCAGCTGAAAGAACAACGAGAAGTAACGAAGGAGGAGACCAGCAGTAAAGGGACCTCGTCTTGGAGAGTTGTGAAAGACAGGGGCCTTAAGAAGACTTTGATAAAGCCGCCTTCAAACGCCATAGCAACTTCTAATTCATTTGACGTTTTGGAGGACGAATGCTGTGGAGAGACTGTGGATCGCGCAAAAGGGAAAGCAACGAAGAGAAAGGAAGCGCAGGCCCCTCAGAAAGTAAAGGAAGTACCTAAGCAAACATTAGTTGTGGGAGATTCCCAGATAAGGTATTTGGATAGAACGTTTTGTGCTAGAGATAGGGGGAACAGGTTAAGGGTTTGCTATCCCGGAGCTGGCATTGGTGATATTATAAACAACATGAATGATATTATGGCTGGGAATGGGAACAATCCCATTATTTGCATTAGCGTGGGAGGAAATGATGTTGGTCGAGTCAGGAGTGAGGAACTGATTCAGAGGTATAAAACAGCCATAGAGTTAGTTAGGAGCAAGGGAGGAATCCCGATCATATGTGGCATTCTTCCAAGAAAGGGAGTGGGAAATGAATGGATATCGAGGGCACTTGGTGTCAATTGCCGGCTGGAAAGATATTGCAAATCAAATGCAATATCTTTCATAGACAACTGGGAACACTTCTATGGAAGAAATGAAATGTATGCTCGTGATGGGGTGCATCTATCGAGAGCTGGGGTTGTTGCTGTTGCGAACTCGTTAGAAGAAGTGGTTAGAGGTGTTTGTTTGGGTTTAAACTGTTAGTAGATAGAGGTATGGGAATTGATTTCGAGGAAGGAGGTAATAAAAGTATGTGTTTGTGGGAGAAAGGAATTGGCAAAACGATCAGGGAAAGAGAGGGTCCGCAAAATAACAATTCACTTAGGGTATATTACACTAACAGTAGAAGTCTAAGAAATAAAATTAACGAATTAAATGCTCTTGTCTGCACAGAAAAAATAGATATTATTGCACTTACCGAAACGTGGATGAATGTAGAAAATAGAGAACTATTAGCTGAATATCAAATATATGGATTTAAACTATTTCACACAGATAGATATATTAGACGAGGAGGTGGAGTAGCCATATATGTTAGGGACAATTTGAAATGTAGTCTCAAAGAGGGAATCAAAACAGAGCCACACACAGAAACTATTTGGATTGAATTAAACGAAAAAGCTAATAATATTATAATAGGAGTAATATATAGGCCACCAAATTTAGACAGAATGGAAGCAAAGCATCTATGGGATGAAATATCTAGAGCATCTAGATCTAACAGTATTTATGTCATGGGTGACTTTAATTTTAGCGGAATAAACTGGTTGAACAAAACAGGGAATAGTGAAGCAGAAGATTTTCTAGAATTAATTGACGATTGCTTTCTTACGCAACACATTAAGGAACCAACACGGGAAAATAATATTTTAGATTTAGTGTTAACTAACAGGGAAACGCAAATTAATGACATCGAAATAGGGAGTGAGCTAGGGAGCAGTGATCACAAAGAAATCAGATTTAGCATAGAATGGAATAGACCAGTAGGAGAAAATTCTGTTAAAGTGCCAGATTTTCGAAAAGCTGATTTTAATAGCCTAAGAAATTTTTTGGGTCAAATTGATTGGAAAGTCTTGGGTATGGGGTGTGGGCCGGTCTTGGAGCGAGACATGAACCCAGCGATAGGTGACTTAAATGGGGATTTCGATGTGGATTCAATATATAACTTATTTAAGAATATTCTAAACAAAGCACAGGAACGTAGTATACCATACAAATTGAATAGATCGAATACTAATGACCCCAAGTGGATAACAAAGAATTTGAAGAACCTTATAGGTAAAAAGAGAGCTTGGTACAAAAGGATTAAAAATGGGGAGGTCACTTTAGAACAGGAATTCGTACAACTGGTTAGAAATGTTAAAAAAGAGATAAGGAAAGCAAAAAGAAACTATGAAGTTCGCATAGCAGGGCAAACAAAGACAAATCCTAAAGGGTTTTTTCAGTTATATCGTACTAAGACTAGGGAAAGGATAGGTCCATTAAAAACTGAGACAGGTCAAATAACAGATAGTGATGAAGAGATGAGTAGTATTTTTAATAAATATTTTGTATCTGTATTTACTAAAGAGGAACTTAACAATATGCCTTCAGCCGAACAAGTCTATGTGGGTGGGGACGAGGACAGGTTGACGAGTTTAGCAGTTACCAGGGAGGATGTTCTTAAACAAATAGTAAAACTCAAACCAAACAAATCCCCAGGGCCGGATGAAGTGTTTGCCAGGGTGCTTAAAGAATGCAAAGAGGAGCTTTGTGACCCACTGTCAACCATATTTAATAAATCAATAGAGTCAGGCAGAGTGCCAGAGTTTTGGAAAGTTGCTAATGTGATACCAGTTTTTAAGAAAGGAGATAGATCACTTGCGTCTAACTATCGACCAATTAGCCTAACGTCTATTGTGGGAAAGTTACTCGAATCTATAATAGCAAATAAAATTCGTCTTCATCTTGAAAAACATAAATTAATAATTGAGTCGCAACATGGTTTTATAAATGGCCGTTCATGTTTAACAAATTTGTTATCTTTTTATTCTAGCATTGTTGAGGCAGTTGATAGTGGTAAGGATTGCGATGTTGTATACCTTGACTTTAGCAAAGCTTTTGATACAGTGCCACATGAAAGACTGATTAAAAAGATAGAGTCTCATGGTATTGGGGGTGCTATATTAAGCTGGATTAGGGCATGGCTATACCAAAGGAAACAGAGAGTTAGTATAAATGGAATCAAGTCAGAGTGGGAAAATGTTGTAAGTGGAGTGCCTCAAGGCTCTGTCCTGGGACCTCTGTTGTTTATAATATATATAAATGATTTAGATTCAGGTTTGAGTAGCAACATTTGCAAATTTGCCGATGATACGAAAATCGGTAGGGAAATTAATTCGGAGGAGGACTCACTATCACTTCAAGTTGATCTAGATAGGGTTTTGAAATGGTCAAAGGATTGGCAGATGCAGTTTAATGCTGATAAATGTAAAGTTCTGAGGTTAGGTAATGATGATAGAGTTACAAGATACGAGCTAGATGGTGTTGTGATTGCGAAGTCGGATTGCGAAAGGGATCTGGGAGTTATGATTAGTAAGAATTTAAAACAAAAGGATCAATGCATAAATGTTCGTAATAAGGCAAATCGGACACTTGGATTTATTAATCGCAGCGTTAGTAACAAGACACCTGGTGTGGTTCTCAAGCTATATCTTGCTCTAGTTAGGCCCCATTTAGATTATGCAGTTCAGTTTTGGTCGCCATATTATAGAATGGATATAAATTCACTTGAACGTGTCCAGCGTAGGATGACTAAGTTAATTCCCCAAATTAGAAATCTTTCATATGAAGAAAGATTAACAAAGCTTAAGTTGCATTCACTGGAAAGGCGAAGAGTTAGGGGTGACATGATAGAGGTTTACAAGTGGATGAATGGACATAACCGGGGAGATATTAATAGGGTATTAAAAGTATCAACACAGGACAGAACACGAAACAATGGGTATAAATTGGATAAGTTTAGATTTAGGAGGGACTTGGGTAAATACTGGTTCAGTAACAGGGTTGTTGATTTGTGGAACCAATTGCCGCGTAACATTGTGGAGGTGGGGTCCCTCGATTGTTTCAAGCACGGGTTGGACAAGTATATGAGTGGGATTGGGTGGTTATAGAATAGGAGCTGCCTCGTATGGGCCAATAGGCCTTCTGCAGTTACCTTTGTTCTTATGTTCTTATGTTCTTATGATCTAGTGATGAAGTGAAGTGAGTCTTCTTCCGTGTTAATTTCCCTGCCGATTTTTGTATCATCGGCAAATTTGCAGATGTTGCTACTCAAACCTGAATCTAAATCATTTATATATATTATAAACAACAGAGGTCCTAGAACAGAGCCCTGAGGCACTCCACTTACAACATTTTCCCACTCTGACTTAACCCCATTTATACTAACTCTCTGTTTGGAATATCCCTTTGGAATAACCATGCCCTAATCCAACTTAATATAGCACCTCCAATACCATGAGCCTCTATTTTTTTAATCAGTCTTTCATGTGGCACAGTATCAAAAGCTTTGCTAAAGTCCAGGTACACAACATCACAATCCTTACCACTATCAACTGCCTCAACAATGCTGGAATAAAAAGATAGCAAATTTGTTAAACATGAACGGCCATTTGTAAAACCATGTTGTGACTCGTTTATTAATTTGTGTTTTTCAAGATGAAGACGAATTTTATTTACAATTATCGATTCAAGTAACTTTCCCACAATAGACGTTAGGCTAATTGGTCGATAGTTTGACGCAAGTGATTAGCAACTTTCCATAACTCTGGCACTCTGCCTGACTCTATTGACTTATTAAATATGGTAGACAGTGGGTCGCAAAGATCCTCTTGCATTCTTTAAGCACTCTTTCTAAAGTGCTTAAAGTTTCTTTCACCCTATGCCCCTGTTACCTAGCAGTAAAATAGGTACCTGGGTGTTAGTCAGCTGTTACCGGCTGCTTCATGGGGGTGGAGGCCTGGTCGAGGACCGGGCCGCGGGGACACTAAAAGTCCCGAAATCATCTCAAGATAACCTCCAGAAGATAACCCTGCCAAACACTTCATCCGGCCCTGGGGATTTGTTTGGTTTGAGTTTAACTATTTGTTTAATTACATCCTCCCTTGTAACTGCTAAACTAGTCAACCTGTCCTCGTCCCCACCCACATAGAATTGTTCGGCTGAAGGCATATTGTTAAGTTCCTCTTTTGTAAATACAGATATAAAATATTTATTAAATATACTACTCATCTCTTCATCACTATCTGTTATTTGACCTGTCTCAATTTTTAATGGACCTATCCTTTCCGGACCTATCTTTGCCCGGTATAACATAAGAACATAAGAACAAAGGTAACTGCAGAAGGCCTATTGGCCCATACGAGGCAGCTCCTATTCTATAACCACCCAATCCCACTCATATACTTGTCCAACCCGTGCTTGAAACAATCGAGGGACCCCACCTCCACAATGTTACGCGGCAATTGGTTCCACAAATCAACAACCCTGTTACTGAACCAGTATTTACCCAAGTCTTTCCTAAATCTAAACTTATCCAATTTATATCCATTGTTTCGTGTTCTGTCCTGTGTTGATACTTTTAATACCCTATTAATATCCCCCCGGTTATGTCCATTCATCCACTTGTAAACCTCTATCATGTCACCCCTAACTCTTCGCCTTTCCAGTGAATGCAACTTAAGCTTTGTTAATCTTTCTTCATATGAAAGATTTCTAATTTGGGGAATTAACTTAGTCATCCTACGCTGGACACGTTCAAGTGAATTTATATCCATTCTATAATATGGCGACCAAAACTGAACTGCATAATCTAAATGGGGCCTAACTAGAGCAAGATATAGCTTGAGAACCACACCAGGTGTCTTGTTACTAACGCTGCGATTAATAAATCCAAGTGTCCGATTTGCCTTATTACGAACATTTATGCATTGATCCTTTTGTTTTAAATTCTTACTAATCATAACTCCCAGATCCCTTTCGCAATCCGACTTCGCAATCACAACACCATCTAGCTCGTATCTTGTAACTCTATCATCATTACCTAACCTCAGAACTTTACATTTATCAGCATTAAACTGCATCTGCCAATCCTTTGACCATTTCAAAACCCTATCTAGATCAATTTGAAATGATAGTGAGTCCTCCTCCGAATTAATTACCCTACCGATTTTCGTATCATCGGCAAATTTGCAAATGTTGCTACTCAAACCTGAATCTAAATCATTTATATATATTATAAACAACAGAGGTCCCAGGACAAAGCCTTGAGGCACTCCACTTACAACATTTTCCCACTCTGACTTGATTCCATTTATACTAACTCTCTGTTTCCTTTGGTATAGCCATGCCCTAATCCAGCTTAATATAAGAACATAAGAACATAAGAACAAAGGTAACTGCAGAAGGCCTATTGGCCCATACGAGGCAGCTCCTATTCTATAACCACCCAATCCCACTCATATACTTGTCCAACCCGTGCTTGAAACAATCGAGGGACCCCACCTCCACAATGTTACGCGGCAATTGGTTCCACAAATCAACAACCCTGTTACTGAACCAGTATTTACCCAAGTCTTTCCTAAATCTAAACTTATCCAATTTATATCCATTGTTTCGTGTTCTGTCCTGTGTTGATACTTTTAATACCCTATTAATATCCCCCCGGTTATGTCCATTCATCCACTTGTAAACCTCTATCATGTCACCCCTAACTCTTCGCCTTTCCAGTGAATGCAACTTAAGCTTTGTTAATCTTTCTTCATATGAAAGATTTCTAATTTGGGGAATTAACTTAGTCATCCTACGCTGGACACGTTCAAGTGAATTTATATCCATTCTATAATATGGCGACCAAAACTGAACTGCATAATCTAAATGGGGCCTAACTAGAGCAAGATATAGCTTGAGAACCACACCAGGTGTCTTGTTACTAACGCTGCGATTAATAAATCCAAGTGTCCGATTTGCCTTTTTACGAACATTTATGCATTGATCCTTTTGTTTTAAATTCTTACTAATCATAACTCCCAGATCCCTTTCGCAATCCGACTTCGCAATCACAACACCATCTAGCTCGTATCTTGTAACTCTATCATCATTACCTAACCTCAGAACTTTACATTTATCAGCATTAAACTGCATCTGCCAATCCTTTGACCATTTCAAAACCCTATCTAGATCAACTTGAAGTGATAGTGAGTCCTCCTCCGAATTAATTTCCCTACCGATTTTCGTATCATCGGCAAATTTGCAAATGTTGCTACTCAAATCTGAATCTAAATCATTTATATATATTATAAACAACAGAGGTCCCAGGACAGAGCCTTGAGGCACTCCACTTACAACATTTTCCCACTCTGACTTGATTCCATTTATACTAACTCTCTGTTTCCTTTGGTATAGCCATGCCCTAATCCAGCTTAATATAGCACCCCCAATACCATGAGACTCTATTTTTTTAATCAGTCTTTCATGTGGCACTGTATCAAAAGCTTTGCTAAAGTCAAGGTATACAACATCGCAATCCTTACCACTATCAACTGCCTCAACAATGCTAGAATAAAAAGATAACAAATTTGTTAAACATGAACGGCATTTATAAAACCATGTTGCGACTCAATTATTAATTTATGTTTTTCAAGATGAAGACGAATTTTATTTGCTATTATAGATTCGAGTAACTTTCCCACAATAGACGTTAGGCTAATTGGTCGATAGTTAGACGCAAGTGATCTATCTCCTTTCTTAAAAACTGGTATCACATTAGCAACTTTCCAAAACTCTGGCACTCTGACTGACTCTATTGATTTATTAAATATGATTGACAGTGAATTTGAAGAACATTTAACATCTTTGTTAAATGTTCTTCAAATTCACTGTCAATCATATTTAATATGATTGACATCTTTGATATAAATATGTCAAATATTGACATATTTAATATGATTGACATAATAAATTTAACATCTTTGAATAAATAACATCTTTGTTATTTATTAAATATGGTTGACAGTGGGTCACAAAGCTCCTCTTTGCATTCTTTAAGCACCCTAGCAAACACTTCATCCGGCCCTGGGGATTTGTTTGGTTTGAGTTTTACTATTTGTTTAAGAACATCCTCCCTGGTAACTGCTAAACTCGTCAACCTGTCCTCGTCCCCACCCACATAGACTTGTTCGGCTGAAGGCATATTGTTAAGTTCCTCTTTAGTAAATACAGATACAAAATATTTATTAAAAATACTACTCATCTCTTCATCACTATCTGTTATTTGACCTGTCTCAGTTTTTAATGGACCTATCCTTTCCCTAGTCTTAGTACGATATAACTGAAAAAACCCTTTAGGATTTGTCTTTGCTTGCCCTGCTATGCGAACTTCATAGTTCCTTTTTGCTTTCCTTATCTCTTTTTTAACATTTCTAACCAGTTGTACGAATTCCTGTTCTAAAGTGACCTCCCCATTTTTAATCCTTTTGTACCAAGCTCTCTTTTTACCTATAAGGTTCTTCAAATTCTTTGTTATCCACTTTGGGTCATTAGTATACGATCTATTCAATTTGTATGGTATACTACGTTCCTGTGCTTTGTTTAGAATATTCTTAAATAAGTTATATATTGAATCCACATCGAAATCCCCATTTAAGTCACCTAACGCTGGGTTCATGTCTCGCTCCAAGACCGGCCCACACCCCATACCCAAGCCTTTCCAATCAGTTTGACCCAAAAAATTTCTTAGGCTATTAAAATCACCTTTCGAAAATCTGGCACTTTAACAGAATTTTCTCCTACTGGTCTATTCCATTCTATGCTAAATCTGATTTCTTTGTGATCACTGCTCCCTAGCTCACTCCCTATTTCGATGTCATTAATTTGCGTTTCCCTGTTAGTTAACACTAAATCTAAAATATTATTTTCCCGTGTTGGTTCCTTAATGTGTTGCGTAAGAAAGCAATCGTCAATTAATTCTAGAAAATCTTCTGCTTCACTATTCCCTGTTTTGTTCAACCAGTTTATTCCGCTAAAATTAAAGTCACCCATGACATAAATACTGTTAGATCTAGATGCTCTAGATATTTCATCCCATAGATGCTTTGCTTCCATTCTGTCTAAATTTGGTGGCCTATATATTACTCCTATTATAATATTATTAGCTTTTTCGTTTAATTCAATCCAAATAGTTTCTGTGTGTGGCTCTGTTTTGATTCCCTCTTTGAGACTACATTTCAAATTGTCCCTAACATATATGGCTACTCCACCTCCTCGTCTAATATATCTATCTGTGTGAAATAGTTTAAATCCATATATTTGATATTCAGCTAATAGTTCTCTATTTTCTACATTCATCCACGTTTCGGTAAGTGCAATAATATCTATTTTTTCTGTGCAGACAAGAGCATTTAATTCGTTAATTTTATTTCTTAGACTTCTACTGTTAGTGTAATATACCCTAAGTGAATTGTTATTTTGCGGACCTTCTCTTTCCCTGATCGTTTTGCCAATTCCTTTCTCCCACAAACACATACTTTTATTACCTCCTTCCTCCAAATCAATTCCCATACCTCTATCTACTAACAGTTTAAACCCAAACAAACACCTCTAACCACTTCTTCTAGCGAGTTCGCAACAGCAACAACCCCAGCTCTCGATAGATGCACCCCATCACGAGCATACATTTCATTTCTTCTATAGAAGTGTTCCCAGTTGTCTATGAAAGATATTGCATTTGATTTGCAATATCTTTCCAGCCGGCAATTGACACCAAGTGCCCTCGATATCCATTCATTTCCCACTCCCTTTCTTGGAAGAATGCCACATATGATCGGGATTCCTCCCTTGCTCCTAACTAACTCTATGGCTGTTTTATACCTCTGAATCAGTTCCTCACTCCTGACTCGACCAACATCATTTCCTCCCACGCTAATGCAAATAATGGGATTGTTCCCATTACCAGCCATAATATCATTCATGTTGTTTATAATATCACCAATGCCAGCTCCGGGATAGCAAACCCTTAACCTGTTCCCCCTATCTCTAGCACAAAACGTTCTATCCAAATACCTTATCTGGGAATCTCCCACAACTAATGTTTGCTTAGGTACTTCCTTTACTTTCTGAGTAATATAGCACCCCCAATACCATGAGACTCTATTTTTTTAATCAGTCTTTCATGTGGCACTGTATCAAAAGCTTTGCTAAAGTCAAGGTATACAACATCGCAATCCTTACCACTATCAACTGCCTCAACAATGCTAGAATAAAAAGATAACAAATTTGTTAAACATGAACGGCCATTTATAAAACCATGTTGCGACTCAATTATTAATTTATGTTTTTCAAGATGAAGACGAATTTTATTTGCTATTATAGATTCGAGTAACTTTCCCACAATAGACGTTAGGCTAATTGGTCGATAGTTAGACGCAAGTGATCTATCTCCTTTCTTAAAAACTGGTATCACATTAGCAACTTTCCAAAACTCTGGCACTCTGCCTGACTCTATTGATTTATTAAATATGGTTGACAGTGGGTCACAAAGCTCCTCTTTGCATTCTTTAAGCACCCTAGCAAACTGGCAAAAACCTTTAGGATTTGTCTTCGCTTGCTCTGCTATGCGATCTTCATAGTTTCTTTTTGCTTTCCTTATCTCTTTTTTAGTATTTCTAACCAGTTGTACGAATTCCTGCTCTAAACAGACTTCCCCATTCTTAATCCTTTTGCACCACGCTCTTTTTACCTATAAGGTTCTTCAGATTCTTTGTTATCCACTTTGGATTAGTTAGTATTCGATCTATTTAGTTGATATGGTATGCTACATTCCTGGGCTTTGCTTAGAATATTTTTAAATGGGTTATATTTTGAGTCCACATCGAAAACCCCTTTTACGTCACCTATCGCTGGGTTAACGTCTAGCTCCAATACCGGCCCACAGCCCATACCCAAGACTTAGTTAGTTTTTTTTAGTTTAGTTCATTTATTATGCACCCCATACCCATCTTGTGGGCGGTAGTGGAAAGGGTTACAGAGGCACATAATGGGCTCAGGGACTGAACCCCACAATTCATTTAGCTAAGCAAGTTACAATCTTGATGAGCTAGTTACAAAATTCAATATAAGTCATCACATCAACAATGGGTTCGAGATCGACCTCAAGTACAGGTTCTAAATTAAGCAACTGACATATGTGGAGAGCTAGTGTCAAAATTTATATGTTTGTCCTGCACACCGCCCCCCATCCAGTGGGCAGCGGTGGATAGGTTACAATCACTTAGTTACTACCTACAGTTAGCAAACTGGGGATATTTGGCTAAAATTTCTGGTAGCAGATCATTTTGAATGAAATATTGACACATCGCTGGAACATTGGTTATAGAATTGTCTCTAAATTCACGTATCATTTTTCTTTTTTCTATCTTTTGTCTCTAAATTCACGTATCTTCACGTATCTACCCAAGACTTTCCAATCTATTTGACCCAAAAAATTTCTTAGGCTATTGAAATCAGCTTTTTGAAAATCAGGCACTTTAACAGAATTTTCTCCTACAGATCTATTCCATTGAATGCTAAATCTGATTTCTTTATGATCACTGTTCCCTAGCTAACTCCCTATTTCGATGTCATTAATTTGTTTCCCTGTTAGTTAACACTAAATCTAAAATATTATTTTAGATTTATTCTAAGCGTTAGTTCCTTAATGTGTTGGCTAAGAAAGCAATCGTTAATTAATTCTAGATAATCTTCTGCATCATTATTCTCTGTTCTGTTAGACCAATTTCACTAAAATTAAAGTCACCCATGACTGCTAAACCTAGATATTCTAGATATTTCATCCCGTAGATGCTTTGCTTTCATCCTGTCTAAGTTTGGTGGCCTGTATATAACTCCTATTATAAGAGTATTTGTTTTTTCGTTTAATTCTATCCAAATAGTTTCTGTGTGTGGCTCAGTTTTGATTCCGTGTTTGAGACAACATTACAAATTGTTATGATAGTACGGCGACCAAAACTGAACTGCATAATCTAAATGGGGCCTAACAAGAGCAAGATATAGCTGAAGAACCACACCAGGTGTCTTGTTACTAATGCTGCGATTAATAAATCCCAGTGTCCTATTTGCCTTATTATGAACATTCATGCATTGATCCTTTTGTTTTAAATTCTTACTAATCATAACTCCCAGATCCCTTTCGCAATCTCAACACCATCTAGCTCGTATCTTGTAACTCTATCATCATTACCTAGCCTCAAAACTTTTCATTTATCAGCATTAAACTGCATCTGCCAGACTTTTGACCATTTTAAAACCCTATTTAGATCAACTTGAAGTGATACCGAGTCTTCTTTCGTGTTGATTTCCCTACCGATTTTTGTATCATCTGCAAATTTGCAGATGTTTCTACTCAAACCTGAATCTAAATCATTTATATATATTAAGAACATAAGAACAAAGGCAACTGCAGAAGGCCTATTGGCCCATACGAGGCAGCTCCTATTTATAACCACCCAATCCCACTCATATACATGTCCAACCCATGCTTGAAACAATCGAGGGACCCCACCTCCACAATGTTACGCGGGAATTGGTTCCACAAATCAACAACCCTGTTACTGAACCAGTATTTACCCAAGTCTTTCCTAAATCTAAACTTATCCAATTTATACCCATTGTTTCGTGTTCTGTCTTGTGTTGATACTTTTAATACCCTATTAATATCCCCTTTGTTATGTCCATTCACCCACTTGTAAACCTCTATCATGTCATCCCTAACTCTTCGCCATTCCAGTGAATGCAACTTAAACTTTATTAATCTTTCTTCATATGAAAGATTTCTAATTTGGGGAATTAACTTAGTCATCCTACACTGGACAAGTTCAAGTGAATTTATATCCATTCTATAATATGGCGACCAAAACTGAACTGCATAATCTAAATGGGGCCTAACCAGAGCAAGATATAGCTGAAGAACCACACCAGGTGTCTTGTTACTAACGCTTCGATTAATAAATCCCAGTGTCCTATTCGCCTTATTATGAACATTGATGCATTGATCCTTTTGTTTTACATTCTTACTAATCATAACTCCCAGATCCCTTTCGCAATCCGACTTCGCAATCTCAACACCATCTAGCTCGTATCTTGTAACTCTATCATCATTACCTAGCCTCAGAACTTTACATTTATTAGCATTAAACTGCATTTGCGAATTCTTTGACCATTTCAAAACCCTATTTAGATCAACTTGAAGTGATCTAGTGATGAAGTGAAGTGAGTCTTCTTCCGTGTTAATTTCCCTGCCGATTTTTGTATCATCGGCAAATTTGCAGATGTTGCTACTCAAACCTGAATCTAAATCATTTATATATATTATAAACAACAGAGGTCCTAGAACAGAGCCCTGAGGCACTCCACTTACAACATTTTCCCACTCTGACTTAACCCCATTTATACTAACTCTCTGTTTGGAATATCCCTTTGGAATAACCATGCCCTAATCCAACTTAATATAGCACCTCCAATACCATGAGCCTCTATTTTTTTAATCAGTCTTTCATGTGGCACCGTATCAAAAGCTTTGCTAAAGTCCAGGTACACAACATCACAATCCTTACCACTATCAACTGCCTCAACAATGCTGGAATAAAAAGATAGCAAATTTGTTAAACATGAACGGCCATTTGTAAAACCATGTTGTGACTCGTTTATTAATTTGTGTTTTTCAAGATGAAGACAAATTTTATTTACAATTATCGATTCAAGTAACTTTCCCACAATAGACGTTAGGCTAATTGGTCGATAGTTTGACGCAAGTGATTAGCAACTTTCCATAACTCTGGCACTCTGCCTGACTCTATTGACTTATTAAATATGGTAGACAGTGGGTCGCAAAGATCCTCTTGCATTCTTTAAGCACTCTTTCTAAAGTGCTTAAAGTTTCTTTCACCCTATGCCCCTGTTACCTAGCAGTAAAATAGGTACCTGGGTGTTAGTCAGCTGTTACCGGCTGCTTCATGGGGGTGGAGGCCTGGTCGAGGACCGGGGCCGCGGGGACACTAAAAGTCCCGAAATCATCTCAAGATAACCTCCAGAAGATAACCCTGCCAAACACTTCATCCGGCCCTGGGGATTTGTTTGGTTTGAGTTTAACTATTTGTTTAATTACATCCTCCCTTGTAACTGCTAAACTAGTCAACCTGTCCTCGTCCCCACCCACATAGAATTGTTCGGCTGAAGGCATATTGTAAAGTTCCTCTTTTGTAAATACAGATATAAAATATTTATTAAATATACTACTCATCTCTTCATCACTATCTGTTATTTGACCTGTCTCAATTTTTAATGGACCTATCCTTTCCGGACCTATCTTTGCCCGGTATAACTGGCAAAAACCTTTAGGATTTGTCTTCGCTTGCTCTGCTATGCGATCTTCATAGTTTCTTTTTGCTTTCCTTATCTCTTTTTTAGTATTTCTAACCAGTTGTACGAATTCCTGCTCTAAACAGACTTCCCCATTCTTAATCCTTTTGCACCACGCTCTCTTTTTACCTATAAAGTTCTTCAGATTCTTTGTTATCCACTTTGGATTAGTTAGTATTCGATCTATTTAGTTGATATGGTATGCTACATTCCTGGGCTTTGCTTAGAATATTTTTAAATGGGTTATATTTTGAGTCCACATCGAAAACCCCTTTTACGTCACCTATCGCTGGGTTAACGTCTAGCTCCAATACCGGCCCACAGCCCATACCCAAGACTTTCCAATCTATTTGACCCAAAAATTTCTTAGGCTATTGAAATCAGCTTTTTGAAAATCAGGCACTTTAACAGAATTTTCTCCTACAGATCTATTCCATTGAATGCTAAATCTGATTTCTTTATGATCACTGTTCCCTAGCTAACTCCCTATTTCGATGTCATTAATTTGTTTCCCTGTTAGTTAACACTAAATCTAAAATATTATTTTAGATTTATTCTAAGCGTTGGTTCCTTAATGTGTTGGCTAAGAAAGCAATCGTTAATTAATTCTAGATAATCTTCTGCATCATTATTCTCTGTTCTGTTAGACCAATTTCACTAAAATTAAAGTCACCCATGACTGCTAAACCTAGATATTCTAGATATTTCATCCCGTAGATGCTTTGCTTTCATCCTGTCTAAGTTTGGTGGCCTGTATATAACTCCTATTATAAGAGTATTTGTTTTTTCGTTTAATTCTATCCAAATAGTTTCTGTGTGTGGCTCAGTTTTGATTCCGTGTTTGAGACAACATTACAAATTTTACCTAACATATATGGCTACCCCGCTCCTCGTCTAATATATCTGTCTGTGTGAAATAGTTTAAATCCATTTATTTGATATTCAGCTAACAGTTATCTATTTTTTACATTCATCCACGTTTCGGTATATGCAATAATATTTATCTATCTATAACAATATCTATAGATGCAACCCATCCCGTTCTAACCACAACGGTGTGAATACTTCACCCACGTACCACAAATGGAAATAATCGTCAACAGAACCTAAACACCTAACCAATGACTAAATATGCACAATATGCTAACATATATTAATAGTAATTTACATTTGAGAAAATTCCTGTATTAAATGAATATTATGTTAACATATATGAATGCGTCTTTGGGGTCGACCACTTAGTGGAATGGACTTGATCTGAGGATGGGTTATCATAAAAATTCAAACATCTTTCTCGTTGAAGGAAATATACTAAACTTATAGAACAGTTTGAACTCACTTTATTTAAGAATTAAAATATTGTACATCATCCGTAATGGGTTAAAATTCCTTTTCTAATTCTGATACAATTAGGTAATTAATGCTTATTGTTACAAAAAAACATTCATCAAATAATTAGTTTTTAGCCAAAATTTACGAGTAAGAAGCTTCAGTGTCTTTAGAAACCTTTGAAGATCTAAGGTAATTCACACACTTCGCAAAAGTTTTCTTGCTTGCCCTGCCATTCCACGAAGATTCTGCCACTAGTTGTGCCGCTGGTGTCACCATTGACACCAGCAATGCCACCATTGGTGACATTACCAATGGTGGCAGTGGTACTGTCCCTGCAACTATCTCCGTTCCATCCGTTGAAGATTCTGTCACCAGTTGTGTCACAGCTGCTGCTACAACCGTTGGAGTTCTCTTCGCCACTTTCCGTGTTGACCTCAACGCTGCCAAAATCTTCACTATCAAGGTTACGACCGACATTGTTCCTCCAGGCAAGAATGTCAGCTTTGAGGTGTGGTAGGCTACTGTAGGAGCCGTCGTCCAGAGGGCACCGTGTGAAGGGGTCGGAGGGAGACTCCAGCAGCAGATGGATCAGCGTCGACTCGTCCACCACCATCTTGGACGAATGCAGCAGCATCGGCGCCTCCATCACTGCCAGGGTTATGCTGTCCATGAACTTCTCCGGGCATTCCTCCGTCGACTCCTCACATAGAGTTGGAAAGTATTGGAAGGAAAAGCCTGAACTGTTGAGGGAAGACAATAGCTGGGCGTGGTCAACTCTCAGAACTCTCCAAATTAACCTAAACTGTTTTTGCGAGGAAATGTTTTTGAAAATTTTACTTAATCCAGCGGTAATTGAGAAGTAGGTGGCGGAATCGACAATTTGGGGCCTGGATCTTAGAGCAACTACGGATGATGTTATAGTGACAAGAGCGGAAGCTGCAACCTGAGCCAGACCAGGACACTGGAAAGCCATCATAGTAGGTGGCCAGACTACCAATAATATAAAGATGTCACAGATGCATTTAAATATAAGAGCAGATGAAGACAAATCAAGAGAGCTGGCACGGTTCATCTCTACTGTCGCCTTTGCATTTTGGGCCGACAGCCTAATAATGCTGTTGAAGAAGATCACTTCTGGTCCAATCTTCAGACTCTTGACCTGGTCCACGGCAGCTGCAATAACAGCAACTAGATAACCATTCTTGTGAAGATTATACAACACCTTGATAAGGAAGTAAAAGAATTTCATTTGTGAGTAACCGCCCGTAAGATGGTCCAGCTGCATGCACGCACTTGCAGACACCAACCCTGCAGCTGCTTGCGTGCCTATGGTAGCGTCCTGAAGGTACGTCTCAGGCCACATACCAATGAAGCGAAGCATTTCCATACGCAGGTACTTGTTTGGGCACAAAATGGGGTCGGTGAACATCCTGAGTATCCAGGACTTTACGCACGTACACTTTAGTATGTCGAAATCCAGAATTTGTCCAGGGCTCCAGTGTTTGGCCAGGTCTACCACATACCAAAGGACGTTCTCCCATTCTCCAGTCATCATGACAGAAGCCGTTTCCATACGTTTAGCTAGAACGTTAGCCAGATACATACTGAGATGAACCTTTTCTGTGGCTAATTGTTGTAGATTTTCAATTTTAATATTGAGCATTTCTTCTGTTAACTTCGCTATTCGTAAAAGATGAACAGCACAGATTCTCGGGAATAACCTCCGCGCACAGGCTGGGAAGTATTCACTCACAGTGTATAAATGTGAATCCATTATCACACCAAGAAAATGTAGTCACGATGCAACAGAGAAGACGGTGGGAGACCAATGACACTCGTGAACTTCGGAATGCAAGTGGACAATTTACAATAACAGTTGGCCTTATATTCTCGAGCTCCATGTGACTGAGGTGAGTCACATGAACCCCAGGTGAGGCGAGTCTTCTGCTCTCACTGATTTATGAACATTGAACTGCAGAAGGCCTATTGGCCCATAGGCGGCAGCTCCTATCTATAACCACCCAATCCCACTCATATACATGTCCAACCCGCGCTTGAAACAATCGAGGGACCCCACCTCCACAACGTTATGCGGTAAGTCAAGTCTTACCCAAGTCTTTCCTAAATCTAAACTTATCCAATTTATACCAATTATTTCGTGTTCTGTATTGAGTTGATACTTTTAAAATCCCCTTTGTTATGTCCATTCACTCACTTGTAAACCTCTATCATGTCACCCCTAACTCTTCGCCTTTCCAGTGAATGCAATTTAAGCTTTGTTAATCTTTCTTCATATGAAAGACTTCTAATTTGGGGAATTAACTTTGTCATCCTTCGCTGGACACGTTCAAGTGAATTTATATCCATTCTATAGTACGGTGACCAAAACTGAACTGCATAATCTAAATGGGGCCTAACCAGAGCAAGATATAGATGAAGAACCACACCAGGTGTCAAAACCCTATTTAGATCAACTTGAAGTGATCTAGTGATGAAGTGAAGTGAGTCTTCTTCCGTGTTAATTTCCCTGCCGATTTTTGTATCATCGGCAAATTTGCAGATGTTGCTACTCAAACCTGAATCTAAATCATTTATATATATTATAAACAACAGAGGTCCTAGAACAGAGCCCTGAGGCACTCCACTTACAACATTTTCCCACTCTGACTTAACCCCATTTATACTAACTCTCTGTTTGGAATATCCCTTTGGAATAACCATGCCCTAATCCAACTTAATATAGCACCTCCAATACCATGAGCCTCTATTTTTTTTAATCAGTCTTTCATGTGGCACCGTATCAAAAGCTTTGCTAAAGTCAAGGTACACAACATCACAATCCTTACCACTATCAACTGCCTCAACAATGCTGGAATAAAAAGATAGCAAATTTGTTAAACATGAACGGCCATTTGTAAAACCATGTTGTGACTCGTTTATTAATTTGTGTTTTTCAAGATGAAGACGAATTTTATTTACAATTATCGATTCAAGTAACTTTCCCACAATAGACGTTAGGCTAATTGGTCGATAGTTTGACGCAAGTGATTAGCAACTTTCCATAACTCTGGCACTCTGCCTGACTCTATTGACTTATTAAATATGGTAGACAGTGGGTCGCAAAGATCCTCTTGCATTCTTTAAGCACTCTTTTTAAAGTGCTTAAAGTTTCTTTCACCCTATGCCCCTGTTACCTAGCAGTAAAATAGGTACCTGGGTGTTAGTCAGCTGTTACCAGCTGCTTCATGGGGGTGGAGGCCTGGTCGAGGACCGGGCCGCGGGGACACTAAAAGTCCCGAAATCATCTCAAGATAACCTCCAGAAGATAACCCTGCCAAACACTTCATCCGGCCCTGGGGATTTGTTTGGTTTGAGTTTAACTATTTGTTTAATTACATCCTCCCTTGTAACTGCTAAACTAGTCAACCTGTCCTCGTCCCCACCCACATAGAATTGTTCGGCTGAAGGCATATTGTTAAGTTCCTCTTTTGTAAATACAGATATAAAATATTTATTAAATATACTACTCATCTCTTCATCACTATCTGTTATTTGACCTGTCTCAATTTTTAATGGACCTATCCTTTCCGGACCTATCTTTGCCCGGTATAACTGGCAAAAACCTTTAGGATTTGTCTTCGCTTGCTCTGCTATGCGATCTTCATAGTTTCTTTTTGCTTTCCTTATCTCTTTTTTAGTATTTCTAACCAGTTGTACGAATTCCTGCTCGAAACAGACTTCCCCATTCTTAATCCTTTTGCACCACGCTCTCTTTTTACCTATAAAGTTCTTCAGATTCTTTGTTATCCACTTTGGATTAGTTAGTATTCGATCTATTTAGTTGATATGGTATGCTACATTCCTGGGCTTTGCTTAGAATATTTTTAAATGGGTTATATTTTGAGTCCACATCGAAAACCCCTTTTACGTCACCTATCGCTGGGTTAACGTCTAGCTCCAATACCGGCCCACAGCCCATACCCAAGACTTTCCAATCTATTTGACCCAAAAAATTTCTTAGGCTATTGAAATCAGCTTTTTGAAAATCAGGCACTTTAACAGAATTTTCTCCTACAGATCTATTCCATTGAATGCTAAATCTGATTTCTTTATGATCACTGTTCCCTAGCTAACTCCCTATTTCGATGTCATTAATTTGTTTCCCTGTTAGTTAACACTAAATCTAAAATATTATTTTAGATTTATTCTAAGCGTTGGTTCCTTAATGTGTTGGCTAAGAAAGCAATCGTTAATTAATTCTAGATAATCTTCTGCATCATTATTCTCTGTTCTGTTAGACCAATTTCACTAAAATTAAAGTCACCCATGACTGCTAAACCTAGATATTCTAGATATTTCATCCCGTAGATGCTTTGCTTTCATCCTGTCTAAGTTTGGTGGCCTGTATATAACTCCTATTATAAGAGTATTTGTTTTTTCGTTTAATTCTATCCAAATAGTTTCTGTGTGTGGCTCAGTTTTGATTCCGTGTTTGAGACAACATTACAAATTTTACCTAACATATATGGCTACCCCGCTCCTCGTCTAATATATCTGTCTGTGTGAAATAGTTTAAATCCATTTATTTGATATTCAGCTAACAGTTATCTATTTTTTACATTCATCCACGTTTCGGTATATGCAATAATATTTATCTATCTATAACAATATCTATAGATGCAACCCATCCCGTTCTAACCACAACGGTGTGAATACTTCACCCACGTACCACAAATGGAAATAATCGTCAACAGAACCTAAACACCTAACCAATGACTAAATATGCACAATATGCTAACATATATTAATAGTAATTTACATTTGAGAAAATTCCTGTATTAAATGAATATTATGTTAACATATATGAATGCGTCTTTGGGGTCGACCACTTAGTGGAATGGACTTGATCTGAGGATGGGTTATCATAAAAATTCAAACATCTTTCTCGTTGAAGGAAATATACTAAACTTATAGAACAGTTTGAACTCACTTTATTTAAGAATTAAAATATTGTACATCATCCGTAATGGGTTAAAATTCCTTTTCTAATTCTGCTACAATTAGGTAATTAATGCTTATTGTTACAAAAAAACATTCATCAAATAATTAGTTTTTAGCCAAAATTTACGAGTAAGAAGCTTCAGTGTCTTTAGAAACCTTTGAAGATCTAAGGTAATTCACACACTTCGCAAAAGTTTTCTTGCTTGCCCTGCCATTCCACGAAGATTCTGCCACTAGTTGTGCCGCTGGTGTCACCATTGACACCAGCAATGCCACCATTGGTGGCAGTGGTACTGTCCCTGCAAGTATCTCCCTTCCATCCGTTGAAGATTCTGTCACCAGTTGTGTCACAGCTGCTGCTACAACCGTTGGAGTTCTCTTCGCCACTTTCCGTGTTGACCTCAACGCTGCCAAAATCTTCACTATCAAGGTTACGACCGACATTGTTCCTCCAGGCAAGAATGTCAGCTTTGAGGTGTGGTAGGCTACTGTAGGAGCCGTCGTCCAGAGGGCACCGTGTGAAGGGGTCGGAGGGAGACTCCAGCAGCAGATGGATCAGCGTCGACTCGTCCACCACCATCTTGGACGAATGCAGCAGCATCGGCGCCTCCATCACTGCCAGGGTTATGCTGTCCATGAACTTCTCCGGGCATTCCTCCGTCGACTCCTCACATAGAGTTGGAAAGTATTGGAAGGAAAAGCCTGAACTGTTGAGGGAAGACAATAGCTGGGCGTGGTCAACTCTCAGAACTCTCCAAATTAACCTAAACTGTTTTTGCGAGGAAATGTTTTTGAAAATTTTACTTAATCCAGCGGTAATTGAGAAGTAGGTGGCGGAATCGACAATTTGGGGCCTGGATCTTAGAGCAACTACGGATGATGTTATAGTGACAAGAGCGGAAGCTGCAACCTGAGCCAGACCAGGACACTGGAAAGCCATCATAGTAGGTGGCCAGACTACCAATAATATAAAGATGTCACAGATGCATTTAAATATAAGAGCAGATGAAGACAAATCAAGAGAGCTGGCACGGTTCATCTCTACTGTCGCCTTTGCCTTTTGGGCCAACAGCCTAATAATGCTGTTGAAGAAGATCACTTCTGGTCCAATCTTCAGACTCTTGACCTGGTCCACGGCAGCTGCAGTAACAGCAACTAGATAACCATTCTTGTGAAGATTATACAACACCTTGATAAGGAAGTAAAAGAATTTCATTTGTGAGTAACCGCCCGTAAGATGGTCCAGCTGCATGCACGCACTTGCAGACACCAACCCTGCAGCTGCTTGCGTGCCTATGGTAGCGTCCTGAAGGTACGTCTCAGGCCACATACCAATGAAGCGAAGCATTTCCATACGCAGGTACTTGTTTGGGCACAAAATGGGGTCGGTGAACATCCTGAGTATCCAGGACTTTACGCACGTACACTTTAGTATGTCGAAATCCAGAATTTGTCCAGGGCTCCAGTGTTTGGCCAGGTCTACCACATACCAAAGGACGTTCTCCCATTCTCCAGTCATCATGACAGAAGCCGTTTCCATACGTTTAGCTAGAACGTTAGCCAGATACATACTGAGATGAACCTTTTCTGTGGCTAATTGTTGTAGATTTTCAATTTTAATATTGAGCATTTCTTCTGTTAACTTCGCTATTCGTAAAAGATGAACAGCACAGATTCTCGGGAATAACCTCCGCGCACAGGCTGGGAAGTATTCACTCACAGTGTATAAATGTGAATCCATTATCACACCAAGAAAATGTAGTCACGATGCAACAGAGAAGACGGTGGGAGACCAATGACACTCGTGAACTTCGGAATGCAAGTGGACAATTTACAATAACAGTTGGCCTTATATTCTCGAGCTCCATGTGACTGAGGTGAGTCACATGAACTCCAGGTGAGGCGAGTCTTCTGCTCTCACTGATTTATGAACATTGAACTGCAGAAGGCCTATTGGCCCATAGGCGGCAGCTCCTATCTATAACCACCCAATCCCACTCATATACATGTCCAACCCGCGCTTGAAACAATCGAGGGACCCCACCTCCACAACGTTATGCGGTAAGTCAAGTCTTACCCAAGTCTTTCCTAAATCTAAACTTATCCAATTTATACCAATTATTTCGTGTTCTGTATTGAGTTGATACTTTTAAAATCCCCTTTGTTATGTCCATTCACTCACTTGTAAACCTCTATCATGTCACCCCTAACTCTTCGCCTTTCCAGTGAATGCAATTTAAGCTTTGTTAATCTTTCTTCATATGAAAGACTTCTAATTTGGGGAATTAACTTTGTCATCCTTCGCTGGACACGTTCAAGTGAATTTATATCCATTCTATAGTACGGCGACCAAAACTGAACTGCATAATCTAAATGGGGCCTAACCAGAGCAAGATATAGCTGAAGAACCACACCAGGTGTCAAAACCCTATTTAGATCAACTTGAAGTGATCTAGTGATGAAGTGAAGTGAGTCTTCTTCCGTGTTAATTTCCCTGCCGATTTTTGTATCATCGGCAAATTTGCAGATGTTGCTACTCAAACCTGAATCTAAATCATTTATATATATTATAAACAACAGAGGTCCTAGAACAGAGCCCTGAGGCACTCCACTTACAACATTTTCCCACTCTGACTTAACCCCATTTATACTAACTCTCTGTTTGGAATATCCCTTTGGAATAACCATGCCCTAATCCAACTTAATATAGCACCTCCAATACCATGAGCCTCTATTTTTTTAATCAGTCTTTCATGTGGCACCGTATCAAAAGCTTTGCTAAAGTCCAGGTACACAACATCACAATCCTTACCACTATCAACTGCCTCAACAATGCTGGAATAAAAAGATAGCAAATTTGTTAAACATGAACGGCCATTTGTAAAACCATGTTGTGACTCGTTTATTAATTTGTGTTTTTCAAGATGAAGACGAATTTTATTTACAATTATCGATTCAAGTAACTTTCCCACAATAGACGTTAGGCTAATTGGTCGATAGTTTGACGCAAGTGATTAGCAACTTTCCATAACTCTGGCACTCTGCCTGACTCTATTGACTTATTAAATATGGTAGACAGTGGGTCGCAAAGATCCTCTTGCATTCTTTAAGCACTCTTTCTAAAGTGCTTAAAGTTTCTTTCACCCTATGCCCCTGTTACCTAGCAGTAAAATAGGTACCTGGGTGTTAGTCAGCTGTTACCGGCTGCTTCATGGGGGTGGAGGCCTGGTCGAGGACCGGGCCGCGGGGACACTAAAAGTCCCGAAATCATCTCAAGATAACCTCCAGAAGATAACCCTGCCAAACACTTCATCCGGCCCTGGGGATTTGTTTGGTTTGAGTTTAACTATTTGTTTAATTACATCCTCCCTTGTAACTGCTAAACTAGTCAACCTGTCCTCGTCCCCACCCACATAGAATTGTTCGGCTGAAGGCATATTGTTAAGTTCCTCTTTTGTAAATACAGATATAAAATATTTATTAAATATACTACTCATCTCTTCATCACTATCTGTTATTTGACCTGTCTCAATTTTTAATGGACCTATCCTTTCCGGACCTATCTTTGCCCGGTATAACTGGCAAAAACCTTTAGGATTTGTCTTCGCTTGCTCTGCTATGCGATCTTCATAGTTTCTTTTTGCTTTCCTTATCTCTTTTTTAGTATTTCTAACCAGTTGTACGAATTCCTGCTCGAAACAGACTTCCCCATTCTTAATCCTTTTGCACCACGCTCTCTTTTTACCTATAAGGTTCTTCAGATTCTTTGTTATCCACTTTGGATTAGTTAGTATTCGATCTATTTAGTTGATATGGTATGCTACATTCCTGGGCTTTGCTTAGAATATTTTTAAATGGGTTATATTTTGAGTCCACATCGAAAACCCCTTTTACGTCACCTATCGCTGGGTTAACGTCTAGCTCCAATACCGGCCCACAGCCCATACCCAAGACTTTCCAATCTATTTGACCCAAAAATTTCTTAGGCTATTGAAATCAGCTTTTTGAAAATCAGGCACTTTAACAGAATTTTCTCCTACAGATCTATTCCATTGAATGCTAAATCTGATTTCTTTATGATCACTGTTGCCTAGCTAACTCCCTATTTCGATGTCATTAATTTGTTTCCCTGTTAGTTAACACTAAATCTAAAATATTATTTTAGATTTATTCTAAGCGTTGGTTCCTTAATGTGTTGGCTAAGAAAGCAATCGTTAATTAATTCTAGATAATCTTCTGCATCATTATTCTCTGTTCTGTTAGACCAATTTCACTAAAATTAAAGTCACCCATGACTGCTAAACCTAGATATTCTAGATATTTCATCCCGTAGATGCTTTGCTTTCATCCTGTCTAAGTTTGGTGGCCTGTATATAACTCCTATTATAAGAGTATTTGTTTTTTCGTTTAATTCTATCCAAATAGTTTCTGTGTGTGGCTCAGTTTTGATTCCGTGTTTGAGACAACATTACAAATTTTACCTAACATATATGGCTACCCCGCTCCTCGTCTAATATATCTGTCTGTGTGAAATAGTTTAAATCCATTTATTTGATATTCAGCTAACAGTTATCTATTTTTTACATTCATCCACGTTTCGGTATATGCAATAATATTTATCTATCTATAACAATATCTATAGATGCAACCCATCCCGTTCTAACCACAACGGTGTGAATACTTCACCCACGTACCACAAATGGAAATAATCGTCAACAGAACCTAAACACCTAACCAATGACTAAATATGCACAATATGCTAACATATATTAATAGTAATTTACATTTGAGAAAATTCCTGTATTAAATGAATATTATGTTAACATATATGAATGCGTCTTTGGGGTCGACCACTTAGTGGAATGGACTTGATCTGAGGATGGGTTATCATAAAAATTCAAACATCTTTCTCGTTGAAGGAAATATACTAAACTTATAGAACAGTTTGAACTCACTTTATTTAAGAATTAAAATATTGTACATCATCCGTAATGGGTTAAAATTCCTTTTCTAATTCTGCTACAATTAGGTAATTAATGCTTATTGTTACAAAAAAACATTCACCAAATAATTAGTTTTTAGCCAAAATTTACGAGTAAGAAGCTTCAGTGTCTTTAGAAACCTTTGAAGATCTAAGGTAATTCACACACTTCGCAAAAGTTTTCTTGCTTGCCCTGCCATTCCACGAAGATTCTGCCACTAGTTGTGCCGCTGGTGTCACCATTGACACCAGCAATGCCACCATTGGTGACATTACCAATGGTGGCAGTGGTACTGTCCCTGCAACTATCTCCGTTCCATCCGTTGAAGATTCTGTCACCAGTTGTGTCACAGCTGCTGCTACAACCGTTGGAGTTCTCTTCGCCACTTTCCGTGTTGACCTCAACGCTGCCAAAATCTTCACTATCAAGGTTACGACCGACATTGTTCCTCCAGGCAAGAATGTCAGCTTTGAGGTGTGGTAGGCTACTGTAGGAGCCGTCGTCCAGAGGGCACCGTGTGAAGGGGTCGGAGGGAGACTCCAGCAGCAGATGGATCAGCGTCGACTCGTCCACCACCATCTTGGACGAATGCAGCAGCATCGGCGCCTCCATCACTGCCAGGGTTATGCTGTCCATGAACTTCTCCGGGCATTCCTCCGTCGACTCCTCACATAGAGTTGGAAAGTATTGGAAGGAAAAGCCTGAACTGTTGAGGGAAGACAATAGCTGGGCGTGGTCAACTCTCAGAACTCTCCAAATTAACCTAAACTGTTTTTGCGAGGAAATGTTTTTGAAAATTTTACTTAATCCAGCGGTAATTGAGAAGTAGGTGGCGGAATCGACAATTTGGGGCCTGGATCTTAGAGCAACTACGGATGATGTTATAGTGACAAGAGCGGAAGCTGCAACCTGAGCCAGACCAGGACACTGGAAAGCCATCATAGTAGGTGGCCAGACTACCAATAATATAAAGATGTCACAGATGCATTTAAATATAAGAGCAGATGAAGACAAATCAAGAGAGCTGGCACGGTTCATCTCTACTGTCGCCTTTGCCTTTTGGGCCAACAGCCTAATAATGCTGTTGAAGAAGATCACTTCTGGTCCAATCTTCAGACTCTTGACCTGGTCCACGGCAGCTGCAGTAACAGCAACTAGATAACCATTCTTGTGAAGATTATACAACACCTTGATAAGGAAGTAAAAGAATTTCATTTGTGAGTAACCGCCCGTAAGATGGTCCAGCTGCATGCACGCACTTGCAGACACCAACCCTGCAGCTGCTTGCGTGCCTATGGTAGCGTCCTGAAGGTACGTCTCAGGCCACATACCAATGAAGCGAAGCATTTCCATACGCAGGTACTTGTTTGGGCACAAAATGGGGTCGGTGAACATCCTGAGTATCCAGGACTTTACGCACGTACACTTTAGTATGTCGAAATCCAGAATTTGTCCAGGGCTCCAGTGTTTGGCCAGGTCTACCACATACCAAAGGACGTTCTCCCATTCTCCAGTCATCATGACAGAAGCCGTTTCCATACGTTTAGCTAGAACGTTAGCCAGATACATACTGAGATGAACCTTTTCTGTGGCTAATTGTTGTAGATTTTCAATTTTAATATTGAGCATTTCTTCTGTTAACTTCGCTATTCGTAAAAGATGAACAGCACAGATTCTCGGGAATAACCTCCGCGCACAGGCTGGGAAGTATTCACTCACAGTGTATAAATGTGAATCCATTATCACACCAAGAAAATGTAGTCACGATGCAACAGAGAAGACGGTGGGAGACCAATGACACTCGTGAACTTCGGAATGCAAGTGGACAATTTACAATAACAGTTGGCCTTATATTCTCGAGCTCCATGTGACTGAGGTGAGTCACATGAACTCCAGGTGAGGCGAGTCTTCTGCTCTCACTGATTTATGAACATTGAACTGCAGAAGGCCTATTGGCCCATAGGCGGCAGCTCCTATCTATAACCACCCAATCCCACTCATATACATGTCCAACCCGCGCTTGAAACAAACGAGGGACCCCACCTCCACAACGTTATGCGGTAAGTCAAGTCTTACCCAAGTCTTTCCTAAATCTAAACTTATCCAATTTATACCAATTATTTCGTGTTCTGTATTGAGTTGATACTTTTAAAATCCCCTTTGTTATGTCCATTCACTCACTTGTAAACCTCTATCATGTCACCCCTAACTCTTCGCCTTTCCAGTGAATGCAATTTAAGCTTTGTTAATCTTTCTTCATATGAAAGACTTCTAATTTGGGGAATTAACTTTGTCATCCTTCGCTGGACACGTTCAAGTGAATTTATATCCATTCTATAGTACGGCGACCAAAACTGAACTGCATAATCTAAATGGGGCCTAACCAGAGCAAGATATAGCTGAAGAACCACACCAGGTGTCTTGTTACTAATGCTGCGATTAATAAATCCCAGTGTCCTATTTGCCTTATTATGAACATTCATGCATTGATCCTTTTGTTTTAAATTCTTACTAATCATAACTCCCAGATCCCTTTCGCAATCTCAACACCATCTAGCTCGTATCTTGTAACTCTATCATCATTACCTAGCCTCAAAACTTTACATTTATCAGCATTAAACTGCATCTGCCAGACTTTTGACCATTTTAAAACCCTATTTAGATCAACTTGAAGTGATACCGAGTCTTCTTTCGTGTTGATTTCCCCACCGATTTTTGTATCATCTGCAAATTTGCAGATGTTTCTACTCAAACCTGAATCTAAATCATTTATATATATTAAGAACATAAGAACAAAGGCAACTGCAGAAGGCCTATTGGCCCATACGAGGCAGCTCCTATTTATAACCACCCAATCCCACTCATATACATGTCCAACCCATGCTTGAAACAATCGAGGGACCCCACCTCCACAATGTTACGCGGGAATTGGTTCCACAAATCAACAACCCTGTTACTGAACCAGTATTTACCCAAGTCTTTCCTAAATCTAAACTTATCCAATTTATACCCATTGTTTCGTGTTCTGTCTTGTGTTGATACTTTTAATACCCTATTAATATCCCCTTTGTTATGTCCATTCACCCACTTGTAAACCTCTATCATGTCACCCCTAACTCTTCGCCTTTCCAGTGAATGCAACTTAAACTTTATTAATCTTTCTTCATATGAAAGATTTCTAATTTGGGGAATTAACTTAGTCATCCTACACTGGACAAATTCAAGTGAATTTATATCCATTCTATAATATGGCGACCAAAACTGAACTGCATAATCTAAATGGGGCCTAACCAGAGCAAGATATAGCTGAAGAACCACACCAGGTGTCTTGTTACTAACGCTTCGATTAATAAATCCCAGTGTCCTATTCGCCTTATTATGAACATTGATGCATTGATCCTTTTGTTTTACATTCTTACTAATCATAACTCCCAGATCCCTTTCGCAATCCGACTTCGCAATCTCAACACCATCTAGCTCGTATCTTGTAACTCTATCATCATTACCTAGCCTCAGAACTTTACATTTATTAGCATTAAACTGCATTTGCGAATTCTTTAACCATTTCAAAACCCTATTTAGATCAACTTGAAGTGATCTAGTGATGAAGTGAAGTGAGTCTTCTTCCGTGTTAATTTCCCTGCCGATTTTTGTATCATCGGCAAATTTGCAGATGTTGCTACTCAAACCTGAATCTAAATCATTTATATATATTATAAACAACAGAGGTCCTAGAACAGAGCCCTGAGGCACTCCACTTACAACATTTTCCCACTCTGACTTAACCCCATTTATACTAACTCTCTGTTTGGAATATCCCTTTGGAATAACCATGCCCTAATCCAACTTAATATAGCACCTCCAATACCATGAGCCTCTATTTTTTTTAATCAGTCTTTCATGTGGCACCGTATCAAAAGCTTTGCTAAAGTCAAGGTACACAACATCACAATCCTTACCACTATCAACTGCCTCAACAATGCTGGAATAAAAAGATAGCAAATTTGTTAAACATGAACGGCCATTTGTAAAACCATGTTGTGACTCGTTTATTAATTTGTGTTTTTCAAGATGAAGACGAATTTTATTTACAATTATCGATTCAAGTAACTTTCCCACAATAGACGTTAGGCTAATTGGTCGATAGTTTGACGCAAGTGATTAGCAACTTTCCATAACTCTGGCACTCTGCCTGACTCTATTGACTTATTAAATATGGTAGACAGTGGGTCGCAAAGATCCTCTTGCATTCTTTAAGCACTCTTTTTAAAGTGCTTAAAGTTTCTTTCACCCTATGCCCCTGTTACCTAGCAGTAAAATAGGTACCTGGGTGTTAGTCAGCTGTTACCGGCTGCTTCATGGGGGTGGAGGCCTGGTCGAGGACCGGGCCGCGGGGACACTAAAAGTCCCGAAATCATCTCAAGATAACCTCCAGAAGATAACCCTGCCAAACACTTCATCCGGCCCTGGGGATTTGTTTGGTTTGAGTTTAACTATTTGTTTAATTACATCCTCCCTTGTAACTGCTAAACTAGTCAACCTGTCCTCGTCCCCACCCACATAGAATTGTTCGGCTGAAGGCATATTGTTAAGTTCCTCTTTTGTAAATACAGATATAAAATATTTATTAAATATACTACTCATCTCTTCATCACTATCTGTTATTTGACCTGTCTCAATTTTTAATGGACCTATCCTTTCCGGACCTATCTTTGCCCGGTATAACTGGCAAAAACCTTTAGGATTTGTCTTCGCTTGCTCTGCTATGCGATCTTCATAGTTTCTTTTTGCTTTCCTTATCTCTTTTTTAGTATTTCTAACCAGTTGTACGAATTCCTGCTCTAAACAGACTTCCCCATTCTTAATCCTTTTGCACCACGCTCTCTTTTTACCTATAAGGTTCTTCAGATTCTTTGTTATCCACTTTGGATTAGTTAGTATTCGATCTATTTAGTTGATATGGTATGCTACATTCCTGGGCTTTGCTTAGAATATTTTTAAATGGGTTATATTTTGAGTCCACATCGAAAACCCCTTTTACGTCACCTATCGCTGGGTTAACGTCTAGCTCCAATACCGGCCCACAGCCCATACCCAAGACTTTCCAATCTATTTGACCCAAAAATTTCTTAGGCTATTGAAATCAGCTTTTTGAAAATCAGGCACTTTAACAGAATTTTCTCCTACAGATCTATTCCATTGAATGCTAAATCTGATTTCTTTATGATCACTGTTCCCTAGCTAACTCCCTATTTCGATGTCATTAATTTGTTTCCCTGTTAGTTAACACTAAATCTAAAATATTATTTTAGATTTATTCTAAGCGTTGGTTCCTTAATGTGTTGGCTAAGAAAGCAATCGTTAATTAATTCTAGATAATCTTCTGCATCATTATTCTCTGTTCTGTTAGACCAATTTCCCTAAAATTAAAGTCACCCATGACTGCTAAACCTAGATATTCTAGATATTTCATCCCGTAGATGCTTTGCTTTCATCCTGTCTAAGTTTGGTGGCCTGTATATAACTCCTATTATAAGAGTATTTGTTTTTTCGTTTAATTCTATCCAAATAGTTTCTGTGTGTGGCTCAGTTTTGATTCCGTGTTTGAGACAACATTACAAATTTTACCTAACATATATGGCTACCCCGCTCCTCGTCTAATATATCTGTCTGTGTGAAATAGTTTAAATCCATTTATTTGATATTCAGCTAACAGTTATCTATTTTTTACATTCATCCACGTTTCGGTATATGCAATAATATTTATCTATCTATAACAATATCTATAGATGCAACCCATCCCGTTCTAACCACAACGGTGTGAATACTTCACCCACGTACCACAAATGGAAATAATCGTCAACAGAACCTAAACACCTAACCAATGACTAAATATGCACAATATGCTAACATATATTAATAGTAATTTACATTTGAGAAAATTCCTGTATTAAATGAATATTATGTTAACATATATGAATGCGTCTTTGGGGTCGACCACTTAGTGGAATGGACTTGGCCCTGGGGATTTGTTTGGTTTGAGTTTAACTATTTGTTTAATTACATCCTCCCTTGTAACTGCTAAACTAGTCAACCTGTCCTCGTCCCCACCCACATAGAATTGTTCGGCTGAAGGCATATTGTTAAGTTCCTCTTTTGTAAATACAGATATAAAATATTTATTAAATATACTACTCATCTCTTCATCACTATCTGTTATTTGACCTGTCTCAATTTTTAATGGACCTATCCTTTCCGGACCTATCTTTGCCCGGTATAACTGGCAAAAACCTTTAGGATTTGTCTTCGCTTGCTCTGCTATGCGATCTTCATAGTTTCTTTTTGCTTTCCTTATCTCTTTTTTAGTATTTCTAACCAGTTGTACGAATTCCTGCTCTAAACAGACTTCCCCATTCTTAATCCTTTTGCACCACGCTCTCTTTTTACCTATAAGGTTCTTCAGATTCTTTGTTATCCACTTTGGATTAGTTAGTATTCGATCTATTTAGTTGATATGGTATGCTACATTCCTGGGCTTTGCTTAGAATATTTTTAAATGGGTTATATTTTGAGTCCACATCGAAAACCCCTTTTACGTCACCTATCGCTGGGTTAACGTCTAGCTCCAATACCGGCCCACAGCCCATACCCAAGACTTTCCAATCTATTTGACCCAAAAATTTCTTAGGCTATTGAAATCAGCTTTTTGAAAATCAGGCACTTTAACAGAATTTTCTCCTACAGATCTATTCCATTGAATGCTAAATCTGATTTCTTTATGATCACTGTTCCCTAGCTAACTCCCTATTTCGATGTCATTAATTTGTTTCCCTGTTAGTTAACACTAAATCTAAAATATTATTTTAGATTTATTCTAAGCGTTGGTTCCTTAATGTGTTGGCTAAGAAAGCAATCGTTAATTAATTCTAGATAATCTTCTGCATCATTATTCTCTGTTCTGTTAGACCAATTTCCCTAAAATTAAAGTCACCCATGACTGCTAAACCTAGATATTCTAGATATTTCATCCCGTAGATGCTTTGCTTTCATCCTGTCTAAGTTTGGTGGCCTGTATATAACTCCTATTATAAGAGTATTTGTTTTTTCGTTTAATTCTATCCAAATAGTTTCTGTGTGTGGCTCAGTTTTGATTCCGTGTTTGAGACAACATTACAAATTTTACCTAACATATATGGCTACCCCGCTCCTCGTCTAATATATCTGTCTGTGTGAAATAGTTTAAATCCATTTATTTGATATTCAGCTAACAGTTATCTATTTTTTACATTCATCCACGTTTCGGTATATGCAATAATATTTATCTATCTATAACAATATCTATAGATGCAACCCATCCCGTTCTAACCACAACGGTGTGAATACTTCACCCACGTACCACAAATGGAAATAATCGTCAACAGAACCTAAACACCTAACCAATGACTAAATATGCACAATATGCTAACATATATTAATAGTAATTTACATTTGAGAAAATTCCTGTATTAAATGAATATTATGTTAACATATATGAATGCGTCTTTGGGGTCGACCACTTAGTGGAATGGACTTGGCCCTGGGGATTTGTTTGGTTTGAGTTTAACTATTTGTTTAATTACATCCTCCCTTGTAACTGCTAAACTAGTCAACCTGTCCTCGTCCCCACCCACATAGAATTGTTCGGCTGAAGGCATATTGTTAAGTTCCTCTTTTGTAAATACAGATATAAAATATTTATTAAATATACTACTCATCTCTTCATCACTATCTGTTATTTGACCTGTCTCAATTTTTAATGGACCTATCCTTTCCGGACCTATCTTTGCCCGGTATAACTGGCAAAAACCTTTAGGATTTGTCTTCGCTTGCTCTGCTATGCGATCTTCATAGTTTCTTTTTGCTTTCCTTATCTCTTTTTTAGTATTTCTAACCAGTTGTACGAATTCCTGCTCTAAACAGACTTCCCCATTCTTAATCCTTTTGCACCACGCTCTCTTTTTACCTATAAGGTTCTTCAGATTCTTTGTTATCCACTTTGGATTAGTTAGTATTCGATCTATTTAGTTGATATGGTATGCTACATTCCTGGGCTTTGCTTAGAATATTTTTAAATGGGTTATATTTTGAGTCCACATCGAAAACCCCTTTTACGTCACCTATCGCTGGGTTAACGTCTAGCTCCAATACCGGCCCACAGCCCATACCCAAGACTTTCCAATCTATTTGACCCAAAAATTTCTTAGGCTATTGAAATCAGCTTTTTGAAAATCAGGCACTTTAACAGAATTTTCTCCTACAGATCTATTCCATTGAATGCTAAATCTGATTTCTTTATGATCACTGTTCCCTAGCTAACTCCCTATTTCGATGTCATTAATTTGTTTCCCTGTTAGTTAACACTAAATCTAAAATATTATTTTAGATTTATTCTAAGCGTTGGTTCCTTAATGTGTTGGCTAAGAAAGCAATCGTTAATTAATTCTAGATAATCTTCTGCATCATTATTCTCTGTTCTGTTAGACCAATTTCACTAAAATTAAAGTCACCCATGACTGCTAAACCTAGATATTCTAGATATTTCATCCCGTAGATGCTTTGCTTTCATCCTGTCTAAGTTTGGTGGCCTGTATATAACTCCTATTATAAGAGTATTTGTTTTTTCGTTTAATTCTATCCAAATAGTTTCTGTGTGTGGCTCAGTTTTGATTCCGTGTTTGAGACAACATTACAAATTTTACCTAACATATATGGCTACCCCGCTCCTCGTCTAATATATCTGTCTGTGTGAAATAGTTTAAATCCATTTATTTGATATTCAGCTAACAGTTATCTATTTTTTACATTCATCCACGTTTCGGTATATGCAATAATATTTATCTATCTATAACAATATCTATAGATGCAACCCATCCCGTTCTAACCACAACGGTGTGAATACTTCACCCACGTACCACAAATGGAAATAATCGTCAACAGAACCTAAACACCTAACCAATGACTAAATATGCACAATATGCTAACATATATTAATAGTAATTTACATTTGAGAAAATTCCTGTATTAAATGAATATTATGTTAACATATATGAATGCGTCTTTGGGGTCGACCACTTAGTGGAATGGACTTGATCTGAGGATGGGTTATCATAAAAATTCAAACATCTTTCTCGTTGAAGGAAATATACTAAACTTATAGAACAGTTTGAACTCACTTTATTTAAGAATTAAAATATTGTACATCATCCGTAATGGGTTAAAATTCCTTTTCTAATTCTGCTACAATTAGGTAATTAATGCTTATTGTTACAAAAAAACATTCATCAAATAATTAGTTTTTAGCCAAAATTTACGAGTAAGAAGCTTCAGTGTCTTTAGAAACCTTTGAAGATCTAAGGTAATTCACACACTTCGCAAAAGTTTTCTTGCTTGCCCTGCCATTCCACGAAGATTCTGCCACTAGTTGTGCCGCTGGTGTCACCATTGACACCAGCAATGCCACCATTGGTGACATTACCAATGGTGGCAGTGGTACTGTCCCTGCAACTATCTCCCTTCCATCCGTTGAAGATTCTGTCACCAGTTGTGTCACAGCTGCTGCTACAACCGTTGGAGTTCTCTTCGCCACTTTCCGTGTTGACCTCAACGCTGCCAAAATCTTCACTATCAAGGTTACGACCGACATTGTTCCTCCAGGCAAGAATGTCAGCTTTGAGGTGTGGTAGGCTACTGTAGGAGCCGTCGTCCAGAAGGCACCGTGTGAAGGGGTCGGAGGGAGACTCCAGCAGCAGATGGATCAGCGTCGACTCGTCCACCACCATCTTGGACGAATGCAGCAGCATCGGCGCCTCCATCACTGCCAGGGTTATGCTGTCCATGAACTTCTCCGGGCATTCCTCCGTCGACTCCTCACATAGAGTTGGAAAGTATTGGAAGGAAAAGCCTGAACTGTTGAGGGAAGACAATAGCTGGGCGTGGTCAACTCTCAGAACTCTCCAAATTAACCTAAACTGTTTTTGCGAGGAAATGTTTTTGAAAATTTTACTTAATCCAGCGGTAATTGAGAAGTAGGTGGCGGAATCGACAATTTGGGGCCTGGATCTTAGAGCAACTACGGATGATGTTATAGTGACAAGAGCGGAAGCTGCAACCTGAGCCAGACCAGGACACTGGAAAGCCATCATAGTAGGTGGCCAGACTACCAATAATATAAAGATGTCACAGATGCATTTAAATATAAGAGCAGATGAAGACAAATCAAGAGAGCTGGCACGGTTCATCTCTACTGTCGCCTTTGCCTTTTGGGCCAACAGCCTAATAATGCTGTTGAAGAAGATCACTTCTGGTCCAATCTTCAGACTCTTGACCTGGTCCACGGCAGCTGCAGTAACAGCAACTAGATAACCATTCTTGTGAAGATTATACAACACCTTGATAAGGAAGTAAAAGAATTTCATTTGTGAGTAACCGCCCGTAAGATGGTCCAGCTGCATGCACGCACTTGCAGACACCAACCCTGCAGCTGCTTGCGTGCCTATGGTAGCGTCCTGAAGGTACGTCTCAGGCCACATACCAATGAAGCGAAGCATTTCCATACGCAGGTACTTGTTTGGGCACAAAATGGGGTCGGTGAACATCCTGAGTATCCAGGACTTTACGCACGTACACTTTAGTATGTCGAAATCCAGAATTTGTCCAGGGCTCCAGTGTTTGGCCAGGTCTACCACATACCAAAGGACGTTCTCCCATTCTCCAGTCATCATGACAGAAGCCGTTTCCATACGTTTAGCTAGAACGTTAGCCAGATACATACTGAGATGAACCTTTTCTGTGGCTAATTGTTGTAGATTTTCAATTTTAATATTGAGCATTTCTTCTGTTAACTTCGCTATTCGTAAAAGATGAACAGCACAGATTCTCGGGAATAACCTCCGCGCACAGGCTGGGAAGTATTCACTCACAGTGTATAAATGTGAATCCATTATCACACCAAGAAAATGTAGTCACGATGCAACAGAGAAGACGGTGGGAGACCAATGACACTCGTGAACTTCGGAATGCAAGTGGACAATTTACAATAACAGTTGGCCTTATATTCTCGAGCTCCATGTGACTGAGGTGAGTCACATGAACCCCAGGTGAGGCGAGTCTTCTGCTCTCACTGATTTATGAACATTGAACTGCAGAAGGCCTATTGGCCCATAGGCGGCAGCTCCTATCTATAACCACCCAATCCCACTCATATACATGTCCAACCCGCGCTTGAAACAATCGAGGGACCCCACCTCCACAACGTTATGCTGTAAGTCAAGTCTTACCCAAGTCTTTCCTAAATCTAAACTTATCCAATTTATACCAATTATTTCGTGTTCTGTATTGAGTTGATACTTTTAAAATCCCCTTTGTTATGTCCATTCACTCACTTGTAAACCTCTATCATGTCACCCCTAACTCTTCGCCTTTCCAGTGAATGCAATTTAAGCTTTGTTAATCTTTCTTCATATGAAAGACTTCTAATTTGGGGAATTAACTTTGTCATCCTTCGCTGGACACGTTCAAATGAATTCATATCCATTCTATAGTACGGCGACCAAAACTAAACTGCATAATCTAAATGGGGCCTAACCAGAGCAAGATATAGCTGAAGAACCACACCAGGTGTCTTGTTACTAATGCTGCGATTAATAAATCCCAGTGTCCTATTTGCCTTATTATGAACATTCATGCATTGATCCTTTTGTTTTAAATTCTTACTAATCATAACTCCCAGATCCCTTTCGCAATCTCAACACCATCTAGCTCGTATCTTGTAACTCTATCATCATTACCTAGCCTCAAAACTTTACATTTATCAGCATTAAACTGCATCTGCCAGACTTTTGACCATTTTAAAACCCTATTTAGATCAACTTGAAGTGATACCGAGTCTTCTTTCGTGTTGATTTCCCTACCGATTTTTGTATCATCTGCAAATTTGCAGATGTTTCTACTCAAACCTGAATCTAAATCATTTATATATATTAAGAACATAAGAACAAAGGCAACTGCAGAAGGCCTATTGGCCCATACGAGGCAGCTCCTATTTATAACAACCCAATCCCACTCATATACATGTCCAACCCATGCTTGAAACAATCGAGGGACCCCACCTCCACAATGTTACGCGGGAATTGGTTCCACAAATCAACAACCCTGTTACTGAACCAGTATTTACCCAAGTCTTTCCTAAATCTAAACTTATCCAATTTATACCCATTGTTTCGTGTTCTGTCTTGTGTTGATACTTTTAATACCCTATTAATATCCCCTTTGTTATGTCCATTCACCCACTTGTAAACCTCTATCATGTCACCCCTAACTCTTCGCCTTTCCAGTGAATGCAACTTAAACTTTATTAATCTTTCTTCATATGAAAGATTTCTAATTTGGGGAATTAACTTAGTCATCCTACACTGGACAAATTCAAGTGAATTTATATCCATTCTATAATATGGCGACCAAAACTGAACTGCATAATCTAAATGGGGCCTAACCAGAGCAAGATATAGCTGAAGAACCACACCAGGTGTCTTGTTACTAACGCTTCGATTAATAAATCCCAGTGTCCTATTCGCCTTATTATGAACATTGATGCATTGATCCTTTTGTTTTACATTCTTACTAATCATAACTCCCAGATCCCTTTCGCAATCCGACTTCGCAATCTCAACACCATCTAGCTCGTATCTTGTAACTCTATCATCATTACCTAGCCTCAGAACTTTACATTTATTAGCATTAAACTGCATTTGCGAATTCTTTAACCATTTCAAAACCCTATTTAGATCAACTTGAAGTGATCTAGTGATGAAGTGAAGTGAGTCTTCTTCCGTGTTAATTTCCCTGCCGATTTTTGTATCATCGGCAAATTTGCAGATGTTGCTACTCAAACCTGAATCTAAATCATTTATATATATTATAAACAACAGAGGTCCTAGAACAGAGCCCTGAGGCACTCCACTTACAACATTTTCCCACTCTGACTTAACCCCATTTATACTAACTCTCTGTTTGGAATATCCCTTTGGAATAACCATGCCCTAATCCAACTTAATATAGCACCTCCAATACCATGAGCCTCTATTTTTTTTAATCAGTCTTTCATGTGGCACCGTATCAAAAGCTTTGCTAAAGTCAAGGTACACAACATCACAATCCTTACCACTATCAACTGCCTCAACAATGCTGGAATAAAAAGATAGCAAATTTGTTAAACATGAACGGCCATTTGTAAAACCATGTTGTGACTCGTTTATTAATTTGTGTTTTTCAAGATGAAGACGAATTTTATTTACAATTATCGATTCAAGTAACTTTCCCACAATAGACGTTAGGCTAATTGGTCGATAGTTTGACGCAAGTGATTAGCAACTTTCCATAACTCTGGCACTCTGCCTGACTCTATTGACTTATTAAATATGGTAGACAGTGGGTCGCAAAGATCCTCTTGCATTCTTTAAGCACTCTTTTTAAAGTGCTTAAAGTTTCTTTCACCCTATGCCCCTGTTACCTAGCAGTAAAATAGGTACCTGGGTGTTAGTCAGCTGTTACCGGCTGCTTCATGGGGGTGGAGGCCTGGTCGAGGACCGGGCCGCGGGGACACTAAAAGTCCCGAAATCATCTCAAGATAACCTCCAGAAGATAACCCTGCCAAACACTTCATCCGGCCCTGGGGATTTGTTTGGTTTGAGTTTAACTATTTGTTTAATTACATCCTCCCTTGTAACTGCTAAACTAGTCAACCTGTCCTCGTCCCCACCCACATAGAATTGTTCGGCTGAAGGCATATTGTTAAGTTCCTCTTTTGTAAATACAGATATAAAATATTTATTAAATATACTACTCATCTCTTCATCACTATCTGTTATTTGACCTGTCTCAATTTTTAATGGACCTATCCTTTCCGGACCTATCTTTGCCCGGTATAACTGGCAAAAACCTTTAGGATTTGTCTTCGCTTGCTCTGCTATGCGATCTTCATAGTTTCTTTTTGCTTTCCTTATCTCTTTTTTAGTATTTCTAACCAGTTGTACGAATTCCTGCTCTAAACAGACTTCCCCATTCTTAATCCTTTTGCACCACGCTCTCTTTTTACCTATAAGGTTCTTCAGATTCTTTGTTATCCACTTTGGATTAGTTAGTATTCGATCTATTTAGTTGATATGGTATGCTACATTCCTGGGCTTTGCTTAGAATATTTTTAAATGGGTTATATTTTGAGTCCACATCGAAAACCCCTTTTACGTCACCTATCGCTGGGTTAACGTCTAGCTCCAATAACGGCCCACAGCCCATACCCAAGACTTTCCAATCTATTTGACCCAAAAATTTCTTAGGCTATTGAAATCAGCTTTTTGAAAATCAGGCACTTTAACAGAATTTTCTCCTACAGATCTATTCCATTGAATGCTAAATTTGATTTCTTTATGATCACTGTTCCCTAGCTAACTCCCTATTTCGATGTCATTAATTTGTTTCCCTGTTAGTTAACACTAAATCTAAAATATTATTTTAGATTTATTCTAAGCGTTGGTTCCTTAATGTGTTGGCTAAGAAAGCAATCGTTAATTAATTCTAGATAATCTTCTGCATCATTATTCTCTGTTCTGTTAGACCAATTTCACTAAAATTAAAGTCACCCATGACTGCTAAACCTAGATATTCTAGATATTTCATCCCGTAGATGCTTTGCTTTCATCCTGTCTAAGTTTGGTGGCCTGTATATAACTCCTATTATAAGAGTATTTGTTTTTTCGTTTAATTCTATCCAAATAGTTTCTGTGTGTGGCTCAGTTTTGATTCCGTGTTTGAGACAACATTACAAATTTTACCTAACATATATAAGAACATAAGAACAAAGGTAACTGCAGAAGGCCTATTGGCCCATACGAGGCAGCTCCTATTCTATAACCACCCAATCCCACTCATATACTTGTCCAACCCGTGCTTGAAACAATCGAGGGACCCCACCTCCACAATGTTACGCGGCAATTGGTTCCACAAATCAACAACCCTGTTACTGAACCAGTATTTACCCAAGTCTTTCCTAAATTTAAACTTATCCAATTTATACCCATTGTTTCGTGTTCTGTCCTGTGTTGATACTTTTAATACCCTATTAATATCCCCCCGGTTATGTCCATTCATCCACTTGTAAACCTCTATCATGTCACCCCTAACTCTTCGCCTTTCCAGTGAATGCAACTTAAGCTTTGTTAATCTTTCTTCATATGAAAGATTTCTAATTTGGGGAATTAACTTAGTCATCCTACGCTGGACACGTTCAAGTGAATTTATATCCATTCTATAATATGGCGACCAAAACTGAACTGCATAATCTAAATGGGGCCTAACTAGAGCAAGATATAGCTTGAGAACCACACCAGGTGTCTTGTTACTAACGCTGCGATTAATAAATCCAAGTGTCCGATTTGCCTTATTACGAACATTTATGCATTGATCCTTTTGTTTTAAATTCTTACTAATCATAACTCCCAGATCCCTTTCGCAATCCGACTTCGCAATCACAACACCATCTAGCTCGTATCTTGTAACTCTATCATCATTACCTAACCTCAGAACTTTACATTTATCAGCATTAAACTGCATCTGCCAATCCTTTGACCATTTCAAAACCCTATCTAGATCAACTTGAAGTGATAGTGAGTCCTCCTCCGAATTAATTTCCCTACCGATTTTCGTATCATCGGCAAATTTGCAAATGTTGCTACTCAAACCTGAATCTAAATCATTTATATATATTATAAACAACAGAGGGCCCAGGACAGAGCCTTGAGGCACTCCACTTACAACATTTTCCCACTCTGACTTGATTCCATTTATTCTAACTCTCTGTTTCCTTTGGTATAGCCATGCCCTAATCCAGCTTAATATAGCACCCCCAATACCATGAGACTCTATCTTTTTAATCAGTCTTTCATGTGGCACTGTATCAAAAGCTTTGCTAAAGTCAAGAACATAAGAACATAAGAACAAAGGTAACTGCAGAAGGCCTATTGGCCCATACGAGGCAGCTCCTATTCTATAACCACCCAATCCCACTCATATACTTGTCCAACCCGTGCTTGAAACAATCGAGGGACCCCACCTCCACAATGTTACGCGGCAATTGGTTCCACAAATCAACAACCCTGTTACTGAACCAGTATTTACCCAAGTCTTTCCTAAATCTAAACTTATCCAATTTATATCCATTGTTTCGTGTTCTGTCCTGTGTTGATACTTTTAATACCCTATTAATATCCCCCCGGTTATGTCCATTCATCCACTTGTAAACCTCTATCATGTCACCCCTAACTCTTCGCCTTTCCAGTGAATGCAACTTAAGCTTTGTTAATCTTTCTTCATATGAAAGATTTCTAATTTGGGGAATTAACTTAGTCATCCTACGCTGGACACGTTCAAGTGAATTTATATCCATTCTATAATATGGCGACCAAAACTGAACTGCATAATCTAAATGGGGCCTAACTAGAGCAAGATATAGCTTGAGAACCACACCAGGTGTCTTGTTACTAACGCTGCGATTAATAAATCCAAGTGTCCGATTTGCCTTATTACGAACATTTATGCATTGATCCTTTTGTTTTAAATTCTTACTAATCATAACTCCCAGATCCCTTTCGCAATCCGACTTCGCAATCACAACACCATCTAGCTCGTATCTTGTAACTCTATCATCATTACCTAACCTCAGAACTTTACATTTATCAGCATTAAACTGCATCTGCCAATCCTTTGACCATTTCAAAACCCTATCTAGATCAACTTGAAGTGATAGTGAGTCCTCCTCCGAATTAATTTCCCTACCGATTTTCGTATCATCGGCAAATTTGCAAATGTTGCTACTCAAACCTGAATCTAAATCATTTATATATATTATAAACAACAGAGGTCCCAGGACAGAGCCTTGAGGCACTCCACTTACAACATTTTCCCACTCTGACTTGATTCCATTTATACTAACTCTCTGTTTCCTTTGGTATAGCCATGCCCTAATCCAGCTTAATATAGCACCCCCAATACCATGAGACTCTATTTTTTTAATCAGTCTTTCATGTGGCACTGTATCAAAAGCTTTGCTAAAGTCAAGGTATACAACATCGCAATCCTTACCACTATCAACTGCCTCAACAATGCTAGAATAAAAAGATAACAAATTTGTTAAACATGAACGGCCATTTATAAAACCATGTTGCGACTCAATTATTAATTTATGTTTTTCAAGATGAAGACGAATTTTATTTGCTATTATAGATTCGAGTAACTTTCCCACAATAGACGTTAGGCTAATTGGTCGATAGTTAGACGCAAGTGATCTATCTCCTTTCTTAAAAACTGGTAACACATTAGCAACTTTCCAAAACTCTGGCACTCTGCCTGACTCTATTGATTTATTAAATATGGTTGACAGTGGGTCACAAAGCTCCTCTTTGCATTCTTTAAGCACCCTAGCAAACACTTCATCCGGCCCTGGGGATTTGTTTGGTTTGAGTTTTACTATTTGTTTAAGAACATCCTCCCTGGTAACTGCTAAACTCGTCAACCTGTCCTCGTCCCCACCCACATAGACTTGTTCGGCTGAAGGCATATTGTTAAGTTCCTCTTTAGTAAATACAGATACAAAATATTTATTAAAAATACTACTCATCTCTTCATCACTATCTGTTATTTGACCTGTCTCAGTTTTTAATGGACCTATCCTTTCCCTAGTCTTAGTACGATATAACTGAAAAAACCCTTTAGGATTTGTCTTTGCTTGCCCTGCTATGCGAACTTCATAGTTTCTTTTTGCTTTCCTTATCTCTTTTTTAACATTTCTAACCAGTCAAGGTATACAACATCGCAATCCTTACCACTATCAACTGCCTCAACAATGCTAGAATAAAAAGATAACAAATTTGTTAAACATGAACGGCCATTTATAAAACCATGTTGCGACTCAATTATTAATTTATGTTTTTTCAAGATGAAGACGAATTTTATTTGCTATTATAGATTCGAGTAACTTTCCCACAATAGACGTTAGGCTAATTGGTCGATAGTTAGACGCAACCCGCCAAACACACACCGAAACTACGACGTTGGTACAACGTTCGAACAAGTTTTAACACCTCCTAACCAGTTATAACAACCAATATATAAAGTTGTAACAACGTTCCAATACGTCATAAACACATTAAGCCAAGATGTAACAACTTTATTACAAGTTGTTACAAGCGGAAAATAGAGACAGTTTCGGTTTGTGTTTCCAGGGAAGTGATCTATCTCCTTTCTTAAAAACTGGTATCACATTAGCAACTTTCCAAAACTCTGGCACTCTGCCTGACTCTATTGATTTATTAAATATGGTTGACAGTGGGTCACAAAGCTCCTCTTTGCATTCTTTAAGCACCCTGGCAAACACTTCATCCGGCCCTGGGGATTTGTTTGGTTTGAGTTTTACTATTTGTTTAAGAACATCCTCCCTGGTAACTGCTAAACTCGTCAACCTGTCCTCGTCCCCACCCACATAGACTTGTTCGGCTGAAGGCATATTGTTAAGTTCCTCTTTAGTAAATACAGATACAAAATATTTATTAAAAATACTACTCATCTCTTCATCACTATCTGTTATTTGACCTGTCTCAGTTTTTAATGGACCTATCCTTTCCCTAGTCTTAGTACGATATAACTGAAAAAACCCTTTAGGATTTGTCTTTGCTTGCCCTGCTATGCGAACTTCATAGTTTCTTTTTGCTTTCCTTATCTCTTTTTTAACATTTCTAACCAGTCAAGGTATACAACATCGCAATCCTTACCACTATCAACTGCCTCAACAATGCTAGAATAAAAAGATAACAAATTTGTTAAACATGAACGGCCATTTATAAAACCATGTTGCGACTCAATTATTAATTTATGTTTTTTCAAGATGAAGACGAATTTTATTTGCTATTATAGATTCGAGTAACTTTCCCACAATAGACGTTAGGCTAATTGGTCGATAGTTAGACGCAACCCGCCAAACACACACCGAAACTACGACGTTGGTACAACGTTCGAACAAGTTTTAACACCTCCTAACCAGTTATAACAACCAATATATAAAGTTGTAACAACGTTCCAATACGTCATAAACACATTAAGCCAAGATGTAACAACTTTATTACAAGTTGTTACAAGCGGAAAATAGAGACAGTTTCGGTTTGTGTTTCCAGGGAAGTGATCTATCTCCTTTCTTAAAAACTGGTATCACATTAGCAACTTTCCAAAACTCTGGCACTCTGCCTGACTCTATTGATTTATTAAATATGGTTGACAGTGGGTCACAAAGCTCCTCTTTGCATTCTTTAAGCACCCTGGCAAACACTTCATCCGGCCCTGGGGATTTGTTTGGTTTGAGTTTTACTATTTGTTTAAGAACATCCTCCCTGGTAACTGCTAAACTCGTCAACCTGTCCTCGTCCCCACCCACATAGACTTGTTCGGCTGAAGGCATATTGTTAAGTTCCTCTTAACTTATATATATATATGGCTACCCCGCTCCTCGTCTAATATATCTGTCTGTGTGAAATAGTTTAAATCCATTTATTTGATATTCAGCTAACAGTTATCTATTTTTTACATTCATCCACGTTTCGGTATATGCAATAATATTTATCTATCTATAACAATATCTATAGATGCAACCCATCCCGTTCTAACCACAACGGTGTGAATACTTCACCCACGTACCACAAATGGAAATAATCGTCAACAGAACCTAAACACCTAACCAATGACTAAATATGCACAATATGCTAACATATATTAATAGTAATTTACATTTGAGAAAATTCCTATATTAAATGAATATTATGTTAACATATATGAATGCGTCTTTGGGGTCGACCACTTAGTGGAATGGACTTGATCTGAGGATGGGTTATCATAAAAATTCAAACATCTTTCTCGTTGAAGGAAATATACTAAACATATAGAACAGTTTGAACTCACTTTATTTAAGAATTAAAATATTGTACATCATCCGTAATGGGTTAAAATTCCTTTTCTAATTCTGCTACAAGTAGTTAATTAATGCTTATTGTTACAAAACAACATTCATCAAATAATTAGTTTTTAGCCAAAATTTACGAGTAAGAAGCTTCAGTGTCTTTAGAAACCTTTGAAGATCTAAGGTAATTCACACACTTCGCAAAAGTTTTCTTGCTTGCCCTGCCATTCCACGAAGATTCTGCCACTAGTTGTGCCGCTGGTGTCACCATTGACACCAGCAATGCCACCATTGGTGACATTACCAATGGTGGCAGTGGTACTGTCCCTGCAACTATCTCCGTTCCATCCGTTGAAGATTCTGTCACCAGTTGTGTCACAGCTGCTGCTACAACCGTTGGAGTTCTCTTCGCCACTTTCCGTGTTGACCTCAACGCTGCCAAAATCTTCACTATCAAGGTTACGACCGACATTGTTCCTCCAGGCAAGAATGTCAGCTTTGAGGTGTGGTAGGCTACTGTAGGAGCCGTCGTCCAGAGGGCACCGTGTGAAGGGGTCGGAGGGAGACTCCAGCAGCAGATGGATCAGCGTCGACTCGTCCACCACCATCTTGGACGAATGCAGCAGCATCGGCGCCTCCATCACTGCCAGGGTTATGCTGTCCATGAACTTCTCCGGGCATTCCTCCGTCGACTCCTCACATAGAGTTGGAAAGTATTGGAAGGAAAAGCCTGAACTGTTGAGGGAAGACAATAGCTGGGCGTGGTCAACTCTCAGAACTCTCCAAATTAACCTAAACTGTTTTTGCGAGGAAATGTTTTTGAAAATTTTACTTAATCCAGCGGTAATTGAGAAGTAGGTGGCGGAATCGACAATTTGGGGCCTGGATCTTAGAGCAACTACGGATGATGTTATAGTGACAAGAGCGGAAGCTGCAACCTGAGCCAGACCAGGACACTGGAAAGCCATCATAGTAGGTGGCCAGACTACCAATAATATAAAGATGTCACAGATGCATTTAAATATAAGAGCAGATGAAGACAAATCAAGAGAGCTGGCACGGTTCATCTCTACTGTCGCCTTTGCCTTTTGGGCCAACAGCCTAATAATGCTGTTGAAGAAGATCACTTCTGGTCCAATCTTCAGACTCTTGACCTGGTCCACGGCAGCTGCAGTAACAGCAACTAGATAACCATTCTTGTGAAGATTATACAACACCTTGATAAGGAAGTAAAAGAATTTCATTTGTGAGTAACCGCCCGTAAGATGGTCCAGCTGCATGCACGCACTTGCAGACACCAACCCTGCAGCTGCTTGCGTGCCTATGGTAGCGTCCTGAAGGTACGTCTCAGGCCACATATCAATGAAGCGAAGCATTTCCATACGCAGGTACTTGTTTGGGCACAAAATGGGGTCGGTGAACATCCTGAGTATCCAGGACTTTACGCACGTACACTTTAGTATGTCGAAATCCAGAATTTGTCCTGGGCTCCAGTGTTTGGCCAGGTCTACCACATACCAAAGGACGTTCTCCCATTCTCCAGTCATCATGACAGAAGCCGTTTCCATACGTTTAGCTAGAACGTTAGCCAGATACATACTGAGATGAACCTTTTCTGTGGCTAATTGTTGTAGATTTTCAATTTTAATATTGAGCATTTCTTCTGTTAACTTCGCTATTCGTAAAAGATGAACAGCACAGATTCTCGGGGTTAACCTCCGCGCAAAGGCCGGGAAGTATTCACTCACAGTGTATAAATGTGAATCCATTATCACACCAAGAAAATGTAGTCACGATGCAACAGAGAAGACGATGGGTGAGTGACCAATGACACTTTTGAACTTCGGAATGCAAGTGTACAATTTACAGTTTGATTGATGAAGATTAATCCGCCCAATGGGTGGCACGGGCATGAATAGCCCGTAATAGACAATTTACAATGACAGTTGGCGTTATAATCTCGAGCTCCATGTGACTGCAACCCCAGGTGAGGCGAGGCTTATGCTCTCACTCATTCATGTCTACAAGTAAATATGAAGGTATTGCAGAATCACTCATACATATGTCTAATCTACGCCCACCAGTTAAAAAATCTGCATGTGCCTTGCAGAAGCTCAAAGCAGTCAAATAACAACAAATGGAAACCATTTCAAGACCTACATCAACTCACATCTTCACAGATGGATCAGTTGATGAAGAAAGAGGTTCTGCTGGGGCAGCAGTTTACAATAACAACCAGGAAGCTTATTGGAGCATGAATAATGGAAGCTCAACATTGCAAACGGAAATATGCGCCCTGAAAAAGGCCATAAATTATGCAATTGAGAATAATTTATATGATGTCATCATTCATACCAACTCTAAATCTTTGCTCCAGGCATTGCTATGCAGCCAGCACACAGATATCATTTTAGGAAAGGTTTTTTAAGAAAGGATATAGATCACTTGCGTCAAACTATCGGCCAATTAGCCTAAAGTCTATTGTGGGAAAGTTACTTGAATCAATAATTGCAAATACAATTCGTCTCCATCTTGAAAAACATAAATTAATAAATGAGTCGCAACATGGTTTTACAAATGGCCGTTCATGTTTAACAAATTTGCTAACTTTTTATTCCAGCATAGTTGAGGCAGTTGATAGTGGTAAGGATTGTGATGTTTTGTACCTTGACTTTAGCAAAGCTTTTGATACAGTGCCACATGAAAGACTAATTAAAAAAATAGAAGCTCATGGTATTGGGGGTGCTATATTAACTTGGATTAGGGCATGGCAATTCCAAAGGAAACAGAGAGTTAGTATAAATGGGGTTAAGTCAGAGTGGGATAATGTTGTTAGTGGAGTACCTCAGGGCTCTGTCCTGGGACCTCTGTTGTTTATAATATGTATAAATGATTTAGATTCAGGTTTGAGTAGCAACATTTGCAAATTTGCCGATGATACGAAAATCGGTATGGAAATTAATTCGGAGGACTCACTATCACTTCAAGTTGATCTAGATAGGGTTTTGAAATGGTCAAAGGATTGGCAAATGCAGTTAAATGCTGATAAATGTAAAGTTCTGAGGCTAGGTAATGATGATAGAGTTACAAGATACAAGCTAGATGGTGTTGAGATTGCGAAGTCGAATTGCAAAAGGGATCTGGGAGTTATGATTAGTAAGAATTTAAAACAAAAGGATCAATGCATGAATGTTCGTAATAAGGCGAATAGGACACTGGGATTTATTAATCGAAGCATTAGTAACAAGACACCTGGTGTGGTTCTTAAGAACAAAGGTAACTGCAGAAGGCCTATTGGCCCATACGAGGCAGCTCCTATATATAACCACCCAATCCCATTCATATACTTGTCCAATCCGTGCTTGAAACAATCAAGGGACCCCACATAAGAACAAAGGCAACTGCAGAAGGCATATTGGCCCATACGAGGCAGCTCCTATTTTTAACCACCCAATCCCACTCATATACGTGTCCACCCCGCGCTTGAAACAATCGAGGGACCCCACCTCCAGCACAATACGCGGTAATTGGTTCCACAAATCAACAACCCTGTTACTGAACCAGTATTTACCCAAGTCTTCCTAAATCTAAACTTATCCAATTTATACCCATTGATTCGTGTTCTGTCTTGTGTTGATACTTTTAATACCCTATTAATATCTCGTTTGTTATGTCCATTCACCCACTTGTAAACCTCTATCATGTCACCCCTAACTCTTCGCCTTTGCAGTGAATGCAACTTAAGCTTTGTTAATCTTTCTTCATATGAAAGATTTCTAATTTGGGGAATTAACTTAGTCATCCTACGTTGGACACGTTTAAGTGAATTTATATCCATTCTATAATAAGTCGATCAAAACTGAACTGCATAATCTAAATGGGGCCTAACCAGAGCAAGATATAGCTTAAGAACCACACCAGGTGTCTTGTTACTAACGCTTCGATTAATAAATCCTAGTGTCCTATTCGCCTTATTACGAACATTCATGCATTGATCCTTTTGTTTTAAATTCTTACTAATCATAACTCCCAGATCCCTTTCGCAATCCGACTTCGCAATCTCAACACCATCTAGTTCGTATCTTGTAACTCTATCATCATTACCTTGCCTCAGAACTTTACATTTATCAGCATTAAACTGCATTTGCCAATCCTTTGACCATTTCAAAACCCTATCTAGATCAACTTGAAGTGATAGTGAGTCCTCCGAATTAATTTCCCTACCGATTTTCGTATCATCGGCAAATTTGCAAATGTTGCTACTCAAACCTAAATCTATATCATTTATATATATTATAAACAACAGAGGTCCCAGGACAGAGCCCTGAGGTACTCCACTAACAACATTATCCCACTCTGAATTAACCCTATTTATACTAACTCTCTGTTTCCTTTGGAATAGCCATGCCCTAATCCAAGTTAATATAGCACCCCCAATACCATGAGCTTCTATTTTTTTAATTTGTCTTTCATGTGGCACTGTATCAAAAGATTTGCTAAAGTCAAGGTACACAACATCACAATCCTTACCACTATCAACTGCCTCAACTATGCTGGAATAAAAAGTTAGCAAATTTGTTAAACATGAACGGCCATCATTTGTAAAACCATGTTGTGACTCATTTATTAATTTATGTTTTTCAAGATGGAGACAAATTGTATTTGCAATTATTGATTCAAGTAACTTTCCCACAATAGACGTTAGGCTAATTGGCCGATAGTTTGACGCAAGTGATCTATCTCCTTTCTTAAAAATTGGTACCACATTAGCTACCTTCCATGACTCTGGCACTCTGCCTGACTCTATTGATTTATTAAATATGGTAGACAGTGGCTCGGAAAGCTCCTCTTTGCATTCTTTAAGCACCCTGGCAAACACTTCATCCGGCCCTGGGGATTTGTTTGGTTTTAGTTTTTCTAATTGTTTAATTACATCCTCCCTGGTAACTGCTAAACTAGTCAACCTGTCCTCATCCCCACCCACATAGACTTGTTCCGCTGAAGGCATATTGTTAAGTTCTTCTTTAGTAAATACAGATATAAAATATTTGTTAAAAATACTACTCATCTCCTTGTCATTATCCGTTATTTGACCTGTCTTAGATTTTAATGGACCTATCCTTTCCCTAGTCTTAGTTCGATATAACTGATAAAACCCTTTAGGATTTGACTTTGCTTGCTCTGCTATGCGAACTTCATAGTTTCTTTTTGCTTTCCTAATCTCTTTTTTAACATTTCTAACCAGTTGTATGAATTCCTGTTCTAAACTGACTACCTCATTCTTAATCCTTTTGTACCAAGCTCTCTTTTTACCTATAAGGTTCTTTAAATTATTTGTTATCCACTTTGGGTCATTAGTATTCGATCTATTCAATTTGTATGGTATACTACGTTCCTGTGCTTTGTTTAGAATATTCTTAAATAAGTTATATGATGTTGGTCGAGTTAGGAGTGAGGAACTGATTCAGAGGTATAAAACAGCCATAGAGTTAGTTAGGAGCAAGGGAGGAATCCCGATCATATGTGGCATTCTTCCAAGAAAGGGAGTGGGAAATGAATGGATATCGAGGGCACTTGGTGTCAATTGCCGGCTGGAAAGATATTGCAAATCAAATGCAATATCTTTCATAGACAACTGGGAACACTTCTATGGAAGAAATGAAATGTATGCTCGTGATGGGGTGCATCTATCGAGAGCTGGGGTTGTTGCTGTTGCGAACTCGTTAGAAGAAGTGGTTAGAGGTGTTTGTTTGGGTTTAAACTGTTAGTAGATAGAGGTATGGGAATTGATTTGGAGGAAGGAGGTAATAAAAGTATGTGTTTGTGGGAGAAAGGAATTGGCAAAACGATCACTGAAAGAGAAGGTCCGCAAAATAACAATTCACTTAGGGTATATTACACTAACAGTAGAAGTCTAAGAAATAAAATTAACGAATTAAATGCTCTTGTCTGCACAGAAAAAATAGATATTATTGCACTTACCGAAACGTGGATGAATGTAGAAAATAGAGAACTATTAGCTGAATATCAAATATATGGATTTAAACTATTTCACACAGATAGATATATTAGACGAGGAGGTGGAGTAGCCATATATGTTAGGGACAATTTGAAATGTAGTCTCAAAGAGGGAATCAAAACAGAGCCACACACAGAAACTATTTGGATTGAATTAAACGAAAAAGCTAATAATATTATAATAGGAGTAATATATAGGCCACCAAATTTAGACAGAATGGAAGCAAAGCATCTATGGGATGAAATAACTAGAGCATCTAGATCTAACAGTATTTATGTCATGGGTGACTTTAATTTTAGCGGAATAAACTGGTTGAACAAAACAGGGAATAGTGAAGCAGAAGATTTTCTAGAATTAATTGACGATTGCTTTCTTACGCAACACATTAAGGAACCAACACGGGAAAATAATATTTTAGATTTAGTGTTAACTAACAGGGAAACGCAAATTAATGACATCGAAATAGGGAGTGAGCTAGGGAGCAGTGATCACAAAGAAATCAGATTTAGCATAGAATGGAATAGACCAGTAGGAGAAAATTCTGTTAAAGTGCCAGATTTTCGAAAAGCTGATTTTAATAGCCTAAGAAATTTTTTGGGTCAAATTGATTGGAAAGTCTTGGGTATGGGGTGTGGGCCGGTCTTGGAGCAAGACATGAACCCAGCGATAGGTGACTTAAATGGGGATTTCGATGTGGATTCAATATATAACTTATTTAAGAATATTCTAAACAAAGCACAGGAACGTAGTATACCATACAAATTGAATAGATCGAATACTAATGACCCAAAGTGGATAACAAAGAATTTGAAGAACCTTATAGGTAAAAAGAGAGCTTGGTACAAAAGGATTAAAAATGGGGAGGTCACTTTAGAACAGGAATTCGTACGACTGGTTAGAAATGTTAAAAAAGAGATAAGGAAAGCAAAAAGAAACTATGAAGTTCGCATAGCAGGGCAAGCAAAGACAAATCCTAAAGGGTTTTTTCAGTTATATCGTACTAAGACTAGGGAAAGGACAGGTCCATTAAAAACTGAGACAGGTCAAATAACAGATAGTGATGAAGAGATGAGTAGTATTTTTAATAAATATTTTGTATCTGTATTTACTAAAGAGGAACTTAACAATATGCCTTCAGCCGAACAAGTCTATGTGGGTGGGGACGATGACAGGTTGACGAGTTTAGCAGTTACCAGGGAGGATGTTCTTAAACAAATAGTAAAACTCAAACCAAACAAATCCCCAGGGCCGGATGAAGTGTTTGCCAGGGTGCTTAAAGAATGCAAAGAGGAGCTTTGTGACCCACTGTCAACCATATTTAATAAATCAATAGAGTCAGGCAGAGTGCCAGAGTTTTGGAAAGTTGCTAATGTGATACCAGTTTTTAAGAAAGGAGATAGATCACTTGCGTCTAACTATCGACCAATTAGCCTAACGTCTATTGTGGGAAAGTTACTCGAATCTATAATAGCAAATAAAATTCGTCTTCATCTTGAAAAACATAAATTAATAATTGAGTCGCAACATGGTTTTATAAATGGCCGTTCATGTTTAACAAATTTGTTATCTTTTTATTCTAGCATTGTTGAGGCAGTTGATAGTGGTAAGGATTGCGATGTTGTATACCTTGACTTTAGCAAAGCTTTTGATACAGTGCCACATGAAAGACTGATTAAAAAGATAGAGTCTCATGGTATTGGGGGTGCTATATTAAGCTGGATTAGGGCATGGCTGTACCAAAGGAAACAGAGAGTTAGTATAAATGGAATCAAGTCAGAGTGGGAAAATGTTGTAAGTGGAGTGCCTCAAGGCTCTGTCCTGGGACCTCTGTTGTTTATAATATGTATAAATGATTTAGATTCAGGTTTGAGTAGCAACATTTGCAAATTTGCCGATGATACGAAAATCGGTAGGGAAATTAATTCGGAGGAGGACTCACTATCACTTCAAGTTGATCTAGATAGGGTTTTGAAATGGTCAAAGGATTGGCAGATGCAGTTTAATGCTGATAAATGTAAAGTTCTGAGGTTAGGTAATGATGATAGAGTTACAAGATACGAGCTAGATGGTGTTGTGATTGCGAAGTCGGATTGCGAAAGGGATCTGGGAGTTATGATTAGTAAGAATTTAAAACAAAAGGATCAATGCATAATTGTTCGTAATAAGGCAAATCGGACACTTGGATTTATTAATCGCAGCGTTAGTAACAAGACACCTGGTGTGGTTCTCAAGCTATATCTTGCTCTAGTTAGGCCCCATTTAGATTATGCAGTTCAGTTTTGGTCGCCATATTATAGAATGGATATAAATTCACAATATGGAAGTTGTAGTGAAGGACCTGGTGACTCTAGTGGGAGCCCTGAGGACAGAGTTGGACTCTCTGCGGGAGGAGGTGCGTCAGCTTAAAAAACAACGAGAAGTAACGAAGGAGGAGACCAGCAGTAAAGGGACCTCGTCTTGGAGAGTTGCGAAAGACAGGGGCCTTAAGAAGACTTTGATAAAGCCGCCTTCAAACGCCATAGCAACTTCAAATTCATTTGACGTTTTGGAGGACGAGTGCTGTGGAGAGACTGTGGATCGCGCAAAAGGGAAAGCAACGAAGAGAAAGGAAGCGCAGGCCCCTCAGAAAGTAAAGGAAGTACCTAAGCAAACATTAGTTGTGGGAGATTCCCAGATAAGGTATTTGGATAGAACGTTTTGTGCTAGAGATAGGGGGAACAGGTTAAGGGTTTGCTATCCCGGAGCTGGCATTGGTGATATTATAAACAACATGAATGATATTATGGCTGGTAATGGGAACAATCCCATTATTTGCATTAGCGTGGGAGGAAATGATGTTGGTCGAGTCAGGAGTGAGGAACTGATTCAGAGGTATAAAACAGCCATAGAGTTAGTTAGGAGCAAGGGAGGAATCCCGATCATATGTGGCATTCTTCCAAGAAAGGGAGTGGGAAATGAATGGATATCGAGGGCACTTGGTGTCAATTGCCGGCTGGAAAGATATTGCAAATCAAATGCAATATCTTTCATAGACAACTGGGAACACTTCTATGGAAGAAATGAAATGTATGCTCGTGATGGGGTGCATCTATCGAGAGCTGGGGTTGTTGCTGTTGCGAACTCGCTAGAAGAAGTGGTTAGAGGTGTTTGTTTGGGTTTAAACTGTTAGTAGATAGAGGTATGGGAATTGATTTGGAGGAAGGAGGTAATAAAAATATGTGTTTGTGGGAGAAAGGAATTGGCAAAACGATCAGGGAAAGAGAAGGTCCGCAAAATAACAATTCACTTAGGGTATATTACACTAACAGTAGAAGTCTAAGAAATAAAATTAACGAATTAAATGCTCTTGTCTGCACAGAAAAAATAGATATTATTGCACTTACCGAAACGTGGATGAATGTAGAAAATAGAGAACTATTAGCTGAATATCAAATATATGGATTTAAACTATTTCACACAGATAGATATATTAGACGAGGAGGTGGAGTAGCCATATATGTTAGGGACAATTTGAAATGTAGTCTCAAAGAGGGAATCAAAACAGAGCCACACACAGAAACTATTTGGATTGAATTAAACGAAAAAGCTAATAATATTATAATAGGAGTAATATATAGGCCACCAAATTTAGACAGAATGGAAGCAAAGCATCTATGGGATGAAATATCTAGAGCATCTAGATCTAACAGTATTTATGTCATGGGTGACTTTAATTTTAGCGGAATAAACTGGTTGAACAAAACAGGGAATAGTGAAGCAGAAGATTTTCTAGAATTAATTGACGATTGCTTTCTTACGCAACACATTAAGGAACCAACACGGGAAAATAATATTTTAGATTTAGTGTTAACTAACAGGGAAACGCAAATTAATGACATCGAAATAGGGAGTGAGCTAGGGAGCAGTGATCACAAAGAAATCAGATTTAGCATAGAATGGAATAGACCAGTAGGAGAAAATTCTGTTAAAGTGCCAGATTTTCGAAAAGCTGATTTTAATAGCCTAAGAAATTTTTTGGGTCAAATTGATTGGAAAGGCTTGGGTATGGGGTGTGGGCCGGTCTTGGAGCGAGACATGAACCCAGCGATAGGTGACTTAAATGGGGATTTCGATGTGGATTCAATATATAACTTATTTAAGAATATTCTAAACAAAGCACAGGAACGTAGTATACCATACAAATTGAATAGATCGTATACTAATGACCCAAAGTGGATAACAAAGAATTTGAAGAACCTTATAGGTAAAAAGAGAGCTTGGTACAAAAGGATTAAAAATGGGGAGGTCACTTTAGAACAGGAATTCGTACAACTGGTTAGAAATGTTAAAAAAGAGATAAGGAAAGCAAAAAGAAACTATGAAGTTCGCATAGCAGGGCAAGCAAAGACAAATCCTAAAGGGTTTTTTCAGTTATATCGTACTAAGACTAGGGAAAGGATAGGTCCATTAAAAACTGAGACAGGTCAAATAACAGATAGTGATGAAGAGATGAGTAGTATTTTTAATAAATATTTTGTATCTGTATTTACTAAAGAGGAACTTAACAATATGCCTTCAGCCGAACAAGTCTATGTGGGTGGGGACGAGGACAGGTTGACGAGTTTAGCAGTTACCAGGGAGGATGTTCTTAAACAAATAGTAAAACTCAAACCAAACAAATCCCCAGGGCCGGATGAAGTGTTTGCTAGGGTGCTTAAAGAATGCAAAGAGGAGCTTTGTGACCCACTGTCAACCATATTTAATAAATCAATAGAGTCAGGCAGAGTGCCAGAGTTTTGGAAAGTTGCTAATGTGATACCAGTTTTTAAGAAAGGAGATAGATCACTTGCGTCTAACTATCGACCAATTAGCCTAACGTCTATTGTGGGAAAGTTACTCGAATCTATAATAGCAAATAAAATTCGTCTTCATCTTGAAAAACATAAATTAATAATTGAGTCGCAACATGGTTTTATAAATGGCCGTTCATGTTTAACAAATTTGTTATCTTTTTATTCTAGCATTGTTGAGGCAGTTGATAGTGGTAAGGATTGCGATGTTGTATACCTTGACTTTAGCAAAGCTTTTGATACAGTGCCACATAAAAGACTGATTAAAAAAATAGAGTCTCATGGTATTGGGGGTGCTATATTAAGCTGGATTAGGGCATGGCTATACCAAAGGAAACAGAGAGTTAGTATAAATGGAATCAAGTCAGAGTGGGAAAATGTTGTAAGTGGAGTGCCTCAAGGCTCTGTCCTGGGACCTCTGTTGTTTATAATATATATAAATGATTTAGATTCAGGTTTGAGTAGCAACATTTGCAAATTTGCCGATGATACGAAAATCGGTAGGGAAATTAATTCGGAGGAGGACTCACTATCACTTCAAGTTGATCTAGATAGGGTTTTGAAATGGTCAAAGGATTGGCAGATGCAGTTTAATGCTGATAAATGTAAAGTTCTGAGGTTAGGTAATGATGATAGAGTTACAAGATACGAGCTAGATGGTGTTGTGATTGCGAAGTCGGATTGCGAAAGGGATCTGGGAGTTATGATTAGTAAGAATTTAAAACAAAAGGATCAATGCATAAATGTTCGTAATAAGGCAAATCGGACACTTGGATTTATTAATCGCAGCATTAGTAACAAGACACCTGGTGTGGTTCTCAAGCTATATCTTGCTCTAGTTAGGCCCCATTTAGATTATGCAGTTCAGTTTTGGTCGCCATATTATAGAATGGATATAAATTCACTTGAACGTGTCCAGCGTAGGATGACTAAGTTAATTCCCCAAATTAGAAATCTTTCATATGAAGAAAGATTAACAAAGCTTAAGTTGCATTCACTGGAAAGGCGAAGAGTTAGGGGTGACATGATAGAGGTTTACAAGTGGATGAATGGACATAACCGGGGGGATATTAATAGGGTATTAAAAGTATCAACACAGGACAGAACACGAAACAATGGATATAAATTGGATAAGTTTAGATTTAGGAAAGACTTGGGTAAATACTGGTTCAGTAACAGGGTTGTTGATTTGTGGAACCAATTGCCGCGTAACATTGTGGAGGTGGGGTCCCTCGATTGTTTCAAGCACGGGTTGGACAAGTATATGAGTGGGATTGGGTGGTTATAGAATAGGAGCTGCCTCGTATGGGCCAATAGGCCTTCTGCAGTTACCTTTGTTCTTATGTTCTTATGTTCACTTGAACGTGTCCAGCGTAGGATGACTAAGTTAATTCCCCAAATTAGAAATCTTTCATATGAAGAAAGATTAACAAAGCTTAAGTTGCATTCACTGGAAAGGCGAAGAGTTAGGGGTGACATGATAGAGGTTTACAAGTGGATGAATGGACATAACCGGGGGGATATTAATAGGGTATTAAAAGTATCAACACAGGACAGAACACGAAACAATGGGTATAAATTGGATAAGTTTAGATTTAGGAAAGACTTGGGTAAATACTGGTTCAGTAACAGGGTTGTTGATTTGTGGAACCAATTGCCGCGTAACGTTGTGGAGGTGGGGTCCCTCGATTGTTTCAAGCACGGGTTGGACAAGTATATGAGTGGGATTGGGTGGTTATAGAGTAGGAGCTGCCTCGTATGGGCCAATAGGCCTTCTGCAGTTACCTTTGTTCTTATGTTCTTATATATTAAATCCACATCGAAATCCCCTTTTACGTCACCTATCGCTGGGCTCATGTCTCGCTCTAAGACCGGCCCACACCCCATACCCAAGACTTTCCAATCTATTTGACCCAAAAAATTTCTTAGGCTATTAAAATCAGCTTTTCGAAAATCTGGCCCTCTAACAGAATTTTCTCCTACAGATCTATTCCATTCTATGCTAAATCTGATTACTTTGTGATCACTGTTCCCTATCTCACTCCCTATTTTGATGTCGATGTCATTTATTTGTGTTTCCCTGTTAGTTAACACAAAATCTAAAATATTATTTTCCCGCGTTGGTTCCTTTATGTGTTGCGTAAGAAAGCAATCGTCAATTAATTCTAGAAAATCTTCTGCTTCACTATTCCCTGTTTTGTTCAACCATTTTATTCCACTAAAATTAAAGTCACCTATGACATAAATACTGTTAGATCTAGATGCTCTAGATATTTCATACCATAGATGCTTTGCTTCCATTCTGTCTAAATTTGGTGGCCTATATATAACTCCTATTATAATATTATTTGCTTTTTCGTTTAATTCTATTCAAATAGTTTCTGTGTGTGGCTCAGTTTTGATCCCTCTTTGAGACTACATTTCAAATTGTCCCTAACATATATTGCTACTCCCCCTCCTCGTCTAATATATCTATCTGTGTGAAATAGTTTAAATCCATTTATCTGATATTCAGCTAATAGTTCTCTATTTTCTACATTCATCCACGTTTCGGTAAGTGCAATAATATCTATTTCTTCTGTGCAGACAAGAGCATTTAATTCATTAATTTTATTTCTTAGACTTCTACTGTTAGTGTAATATATCCTAAGTGAATTGTTATTTTGAGGCCCTTTTCTTTCCCTGATCATTTTGCCAATTCTTTTCTCCCACGAACACATACTTTTATTACCTCCTTCCTCCAAATCAATTCCCATACCACTATCTACTAACAGTTTAAACTCAAACAAACACCTCTAACCACTGGTTCCAACGAGTTCGCAAAAGCAACAACCCCAGCCCTCGATAGATGCACCCCATCACGAGCATACATTTCATTTCTTCCATAGAATTGTTCCCAGTTGTCTATGAAAGATATTGCATTTGATTTGCAATATCTTTCCAGCCGGCAATTGACACCAAGTGCCCTCGACATCCATTCATTTCCCACTCCCTTTCTTGGAAGAATGCCACATATGATCGGGATTCCTCCATTGCTCCTAACTAATTCAATGGCTGTCCTGAATCTCTGTATTAGTTCCTCACTCCTAACTCGCCCAACATCATTACCCCCTGCACTAATACAAATAATGGGTTTGTTCCCATTTCCCGTCATAATATCATTCATGTTTCCAACAATATCACTAATTCCAGCTCCCGGATAGCAAACCCTTAATCTGTTCCCCTATCTCTGGCACAAAACGTTCTGTCTAAATACCTCACCTGGGAATCTCCCACAACCAAAATTCGCTTCGTTACCTCCTTAACTTTCTGAGCAGCCTGAGGGGCCTGCGCTCCGCCGCTCCTCGCTGATTTTCTCGCTGCAGGCGCACCACAGCACTCGTCCTCCAACACGGCAAATGAATTTGCTGTCCTTAGGGCGTCTGTAGGCGGCCTTGTCAAGGTCTTCTTAAGACCCCTGTCCTTCACAACTCTCCACGATGAGGTCTCGTCAACATTGGTCTCCTCCTTCGTTTCCTCCCGAAGTCTCAGCCGTCGTACCTCCTCCAGCAGGGAATCCATCTCTGCTCTCAGAGCTCCAACCAGACTCACCAAATCCTTCACTAATCCTTCCATTATTGCAATAATGTTACTCCAGACCGCCAGCTAACTTTAGATTAGATAACATTTAGATTATGCAGCTTAGTTCTTATGTAACAGGGTTGTTGATTTGTGGAACCAATTACCCCATAACGTGGTGGAGGTGGGTCCCTCGATTGTTTAAAGCGCAGGTTGGATATGTATATGAGTGGGATTGGGTGGTTATAGATAGGAACTGCCTCGTATGGGCCAATGGGCCTAATGCAGTTGCCTTTGTTCTTATGTTCTTATGTTCTTATGTTCGTATGTTCTTAGGATCCCTATCGCAATCTCAACACCATCTAGCTCGTATCTTGTAACACTATCATCATTACCTAGCCTCAGAACTTTACATTTATCAGCATTAAACTGCATTTGCCAATCCTTTGACGATTTCAAAACCCTATCTAGATCAACTTGAAGTGATAGTGAGTCCTCCTCCGAATTAATTTCCCTACCGATTTTCGTATCATCGGCAAATTTGCAAATGTTGCTACTCAAACATGAATCTAAATCATTTATATATATTATAAACAACAGAGGTCCCAGGACAGAGCCCTGAGGTACTCCACTAACAACATTATCCCACTCTGACTTAACCCCATTTATACTAACTCTCTGTATCTGCCTGAGATACATATATCTAACTCTGAGCATCTGCCTCACTATCTCATGGACTCACAAGAAGACTCACTATCACTTCAAGTCGATCTAAATAGGGTTTTAAAATGGTCAAAAGATTGGCGGATGCAGTTTAATGCTGATAAATGTAAAGTTTTGAGGCTAGGTAATGATGATAGAGTTACAAGATACAGTCTAGATGGTGTTGAGATTGCGAAAGGGATCTGGGAGTTATGATTAGTAAGATTTTAATACGAAAAGATCAATGAATAAATGTTCGTAATAAGGCAAATAAGACACTGATTTATTAATCGAGGCGTTAGTAACAAGACACCTGGTGTGGTTCTACAGCTATATCTTGCTCTGGTTAGGCCCCATTTAGATTATGCAGCTCAGTTTTGGTCGCCGTACTATGGAATGGATATAAATTCACTTGAACGTGTCCAGCATAGGATGACAAAGTTATTTCCCCAAATTAGAAACCTGTCACATGAAGAAAGATTGACTAAGCTTAAATTACATTTTTTTAGAAAGGCGAAGAATAAGGGGTGATATGATAGAAGAGTACAACTTGATGAATGAACATAACAAATGGGTATTAAAAGTATCAACAGAAGACAGAACACAAAACAATGGATATAAATTGGATAAGTTTAGATTTAGGAAAGACTTGGATAAATACTGGTTCGGTAACTGGGTTGTTGATTTGTGGAACCAATTACTGAATAACGTGCTTTAAGTGGGGTCCCTCAATTTATTCAAGCGTGATTTAGACATGTATATGAGTGGGATTGGGTGATTATAAATAAGAGCTGCCTCGTATGGGCCAATAGGCCTTTTGCAGTTACCTTTGTTCTTATGTTATTATTATTATGTAGTCAAGATTACATAATAATAATCAAGATTATTATGTAGCATTATTATGTAATCAAGATTACATAATAATAATAATATTGACTTGATCACGAACATAAGTTGCCTTTGTTCTTATGTTCTTGACTGTAATCAATCAAGTCTTGATTGTCTTCTGAGGGCAGAAGACCCGCCTCACTTGAGCTTAGTCACATCAAGCTCGAGACTATAACCCAGGCTGTGAATGTAAATTGTCCACTTGCTCTCCTAAGTACATAAGTGTATCATTGAACAACAATCTTCGTCTTTCCATTGTGGCAACATTTTGTGGGTAAGAATGGAAAAAATTGAGAATCCAAATTCATCTCTATATACTTTGAGTAAATTCACCTCACTCTCTTCACAGATTAAGTCCCAGAGAATCTGTGCTGTTCATCTTATACAAACTGCGAAGTTTACAGAACAAAGTGTCAATAATAATATTGAAAACCCAATAATAATATCTGCTAACAAAGTTTATCTCGGTGTGTTTCTGGCTAACGTTCTGGCTGAACGTATGGAAGCGTCCTCAGTCAGGATGACTGGTGAATGGGAGAACGTCCTTTGGTATGTGGTAGACCTGGCCAAACACTGGCGCTCAGGACAAATTCTGGATTTCAACATACTAAAGTGTACGTGCGTAAAGTCTTGGGTACTCAGGATGTTCACCGACCCCATTTTGTGCCCAAACAAGTACCTGCGTATGGAAATGCTTCGCTTCATTTGTATGTGGCCTAAGACGTACCTTCAGGACGCCACTTCCGGCACACAATCAGCTGCTGGGTTGGTGTCTGCAAGTGCGTATATGCAGCTTGACCACCTCATGAGTAGTGGGTCACGGAAGACTCTCTTTTATGCGCTCTTCAAGGTGCTGCAGTGTCTTCACAAGTATAGTTACCTAGTTGCTGTTACTGCAGCTGCCGTGGACCAGGTCAAGAATCTGAAGATTGGACCAGAAGTTATCTTCTTCAACAGCCTTATTAAGCTGTTGGCCCAAAAGGCTGAGGCGACTGCAGAAATATATCTTGCCAGCTCTCTTGATATTTCTCCAGTTGCTATATTGTTTAAATATGTCTTTTTCGCCTTCAAGCTGTTGGTACTCAGTCCTCTTACCATGATGGCTTTCCAGTGTCCTGGTCTGGCTCAGGCTGCAGCTTCCGCACTTGTCACTATAACATCATCCGTAGTTGCTGTAAGATCCAGGCTCCAATTTGTTGATATCGCCACCTACTTTTCATTTACCGTTGGATTAAATAAAATTTTCCAAACAATTTCGTCGCAAAAACAGTTTAGGTTAATTTGGAGAGTTCTGAGAGTTGACCACGCCCAGCTATTGTCTTCCCTCCAATACTTTCCTAATCCATGTGAGGAGTCGACGGAGGAATGCCCGGAGAAGTTCATGGACAGCATAACCCTGGCAGTGATGGGGGCGCCGGTGCTGCTGCATTCGTCCAAGATGGTGGTGGACGAGTCGACGCTGATCCATCTGCTGCTGGAGTCTCCCTCCGACCCCTTCACACGGTGCCCTCTGGACGACGGCTCCTACAGTCGCCTGCCACACCTCAAAGCTGACATTCTTGCCTGGAGGAACACTGTCGGTCGTAACCGTGATAGTGAAGATTTTGGCAACGTTGAGGTCAACGTGGAAAGTGGCGAAGAGAACCCCAACGGTTGTTGCTGCATCTGTGACACAACTGGTGACAGTGACACCAGTAGCCACAGCGACAGAAGTGGTGACAGAATCTTCGACGAATGTAAGGAAGACAGAAGTGACAATCCCACCGCCACCAATGGTGCCACCTGTGATGGCAGTGACACCAGTGGCCACAGCGACACATCAAGAGTCTTCAAGGAGTACACCGGAGATGGTGACGTAAAAGACAACGTGTGCGAATTGTGTGAATTATCAGAGATGTTCAGAAGTTACTTATTTACCTAACATTTCTGGCATTTGTAACCAGGAAAGTTTTTTTCAAGATTAATTCTGTACAATATTTTTTTCTTTTACAAATGAAATGCTTAGATGTGATACATGTTTTATTGAATAAGTTTTTTTATTAAAAGGAAATTAAACATAAGACAAGTTTCGCATGTTTCTCCAGTGACTTGCGGGCTGACATCCCTGAGGACATTATAATATAAAATACAACTGGTTTATATACAACAAATTTATTCACATGTATGTCTAACCTTTCCTAAAAGCAATACAGCGATTCAGGAAAGAATCTTACTAAATCTCCAGATATTCGTCATATTTATTTAGTACCTTTCTTATAAATTGGTGCAACACGACTCGGGTACTCTGCTTGACTAATGAGTTAATGAATATGCAAGACAATGCCGCCCTTTGCATTTTTTAAGCACCCTGGCGAACACGGTCAGGCCTAGGTAAGGTGGTTTGGTTACCTTGATTTAGGGAGTGTTAATACTGTTGACCTGACCTCACACTAGAAAGTGAAGGGACGACGACGTTTCTGTCCGTCCTGGACCATTCTCAAGTCGAGGGGTGAGTGTTTACACTGCAGGCTGAAAGTGACTGATGCATGGTAAAAGTCATGGGTTTGAAAACGGTTAGGTGGTCTATAAGTTAAATATTGACTTTCGTAAATTTTAGTCAGTCAATCTTGTGAACCTGACAGCCCTTTGTTTTGATGATGGTGCTGGGATTAAATTGAATCATTAAAAATTTGCATATGAAAAAAATCAAAAGGACAACTACAAATCCATCTGAACGATACAATTAGGGTTTTGAAATGGACGAATGATAGGTAGATTCGGTTTATTTCTGAAAATATTGGGCTCTGAGAATCTGTTGGGTTCTCCATTATATAATAATAGTAAAGTTACCATATATCAGACGATGAGTCACAATTATGAGGCTGAAGATATGATGACTAAACCACACACCAGAATATGATGACACCATCCTGGACCATTGTCTGGTCCCATCACAATCTATTTGATAATGGTCCAGAACGGACGGAATCGTCGTGGTCTCCTCATTTAATGGAATCTTCAATATTTAGTAATCTTACCAGATCTCAGTTGGAACTAAAGCTAAGGTATTCTGTGCATAATGTTCCGGAATATGACAAATGTATATTGGAATTTATTTCTAAAACATTTAAAACTCTTACAATTTATTTCTAAAAGCAAAAAATAACCAATGTTTTTATTTAATTATATTCTGTTCTGCCGAGTTGTGCTGCTATTATTGTGCTCCTGTTGGCCACATTTTGACTTTGCAATTGTGCTCATATTATAGAATGAATTAAGCTCAATTTACAGCAGTCAGTCAGTCACTTTACTCATACTCTGCTACGAAGGGGAACTGGGTTTGGAGATCTAGTACCGATGCTGACATTCAAACGGACGTTCTTGAAGAAAAAATGCACAGGGTCCGTGTCAAGGATTCGAACCTGCGTCCGAGAGCATCCCAGACGTTCTTGAAGACCCGAGTCGGGACTTCACCAATGCCAGACGATCACTCCTTAGAGTGTGGATGGAGGCTAAGCTTCTATAACAATCTGGCTGATGGAGTTGCTGATGTATCAGATCATTAAAGACGGCGGAGTCACCTGAACCCGAGAGATCACAATATTCGAATGAATATTCTGGTCAATACTAAATAGAGCGTGCGACGGAACCGGACGAAGACAGCGGCCTCTGTCTCATAATTCACCTTTGTGACGGTGATTGCTCTGTCACACACCGTCATAGGGACCACCTAGTCATCACAGGTGACGCAGATAAGGAAACTACCTTAGTGGAACGGGGGGAAAATTGTCGGAATTTCAGAGATTTCTAGACATGCACTAACCACCTGAGGGCACTTGTGTTGCTGTGCAAGGTAAGCACACACCTGCACAGGCACACCTGTGTTGGTGTGAAACACGCACGCCAGACGCCCACTGATGTTTACGAAAAGACACTAATGAGAAACCGTATTACGATACACGGAAAATTGATCATCTTGGAGTGGGTTGAGGAAGCACATATTACTCGCAAGAGAACTGTCAGGAGGCCATTAGGACCGTGGGGTGATGGGAGGAGTGAGGTGTATAGTCGAGATGGGAGGGGTGAGTGATTGTGAGGAGGGGGGAGTGTTTGTGAGGAGGGGGGAGTGTTTGTGTTTCTTTTATGTATCAGAGTACTGTCTATTAAATACCACCTCACCCCATCCACCTCACTCAAATGTAGATATAAACAAATCGGATATATGTAAGTTCTATTCAGTTGTGTATGTGTAAAGTCTTTGAAAATGTAATAAGTTTTACGAAACGCGCTCAAGTGTCGCGTCAGACTAGAAATAAAAATGAATTTTGGAGAATTGATTTTTGAATTACCTCCAACAGTGAAAAGAAATGTACGAAAGATTGAGAAAATTCGCGTTAGAATTATTAATCTTACTTTTTCGGTCATATTTAATAATATATGTCTACAGGAAAGACTGCTACCAAAATATACTAATACATATATATATACATATATATATATATATATACATATATATATACATGTTTCATTGAATATGACCGCATATTCTGTATTTATTATTTTCTGGTTTAGGTCTTCTATCCCTCTAACTATTTTCTTAGCATCAGGGCTTAATTGGAATAGGAGTTCTCCAAAACTCATTTTCGTACTTTTAAGGTGAAGAAAAGAAGTGATTTACTATAGAGTGTATTACACTTATTTGTATAATTTGCACGACGTTTCGAACCTCCATGGTTCATTCTCAAGTGAACAATCTTACAATACTAGTTGATTTTATACCCGCATTAGGTCAGGTGATAATACAATGAAGGTGAAAAACATGGGGGGATACATAAGGGATAAACATAGGGGCTGCAGAAGGCTTATTGGCCCATACGAGGCATCTCCTATCTAAACACAAAGATTAATCCAGTGTAATTGGCCTGTTATGTTGGACATTGTCTTCTGTGTTGGCATCGATATGTTCTTGTCTTGTCCTTACTCTCATGGTGGGTAGAGTAAATAGTTCCGTGATTTGGGTGTTCATGGTAGGTCGCTCTATTCTTATGTGAATTGCCTCAAGAATTTGTAATCTTCTTGAATCTTGGGTTTTGTCTATTATGCAAGTATTCTTGTTCAACATTTCTCTTGTTAGAGTAATGTCATGGGCTTGTCTCATGTGATTCCTAGGGGCACCAGATTGAAGATGGCATGTCAAACGCCTCGTCAGCTTGGTCGACGTCATACCTATGTACTTACATTGAAGGTTACATCCTTCGTGGGGGCAAGTGTACATGTATACAACGCTTGACTGCTGTAGAGGGTTCTCCGTCGGCTTCGGGCTGTTTTTGATAAGGAGTTCGGAAGTCTTCTTGGTTTTGTAGAATATTATCAGGATAATATTCTACAAAACCAAGAAGACTTCCGAACTCCTTATCAAAAACAGCCCGAAGCCGACGGAGAACCCTTTTGTAGAATATTATCAGGATAATATTCTACAAAACCAAGAAGACTTCCGAACTCTTTATCAAAAACAGCCCGAAGCCGACGGAGAACCCTCTACAGCAGTCAAGCGTTGTATACATGTACACTTGCCCCCACGAAGGATGTAACCTTCAATGTAAGTACATAGGTATGACGTCGACCAAGCTGACGAGGCGTTTGACATGCCATCTTCAATCTGGTGCCCCTAGGAATCACATGAGACAAGCCCATGACATTACTCTAACAAGAGAAATGTTGAACAAGAATACTTGCATAATAGACAAAACCCAAGATTCAAGAAGATTACAAATTCTTGAGGCAATTCACATAAGAATAGAGCGACCTACCATGAACACCCAAATCACGGAACTATTTACTCTACCCACCATGAGAGTAAGGACAAGACAAGAACATATCGATGCCAACACAGAAGACAATGTCCAACATAACAGGCCAATTACACTGGATTAATCTTTGTGTTTAGATAGGAGATGCCTCGTATGGGCCAATAAGCCTTCTGCAGCCCCTATGTTTATCCCTTATGTATCCCCCCATGTTTTTCACCTTCATTGTATTATCACCTGACCTAATGCGGGTATAAAATCAACTAGTATTGTAAGATTGTTCACTTGAGAATGAACCATGGAGGTTCGAAACGTTGTGCAAATTGTACAAATAAGTGTAATACACTCTATAGTAAATCACTTCTTTTCTTCACCTTAAAAGTACGAAAATGAGTTTTGGAGAACTCCTATTCCAATTAAGCCCTGATGCTAAGAAAATAGTTAGAGGGATAGAAGCCCTAAACCAGAAAATAATAAATACAGAATATGCGGTCATATTCAATGAAACATGTTTGAAAGAAAACCTGCTGCCAGTATACACCAATATATATAAACATATATATATATACATATATATATATATGTATATATATATATATATATATATATATATATATATATATATTTTTAATATAGAGAGAGAGAAGGGAGTACCACCTCTGGCTGGAAGAAGGGGGACCCATAGCCTCGGAGGAAACCACACATAACGCATTGGAGGGAATGTGTATTCCCTCCAATACAGTTTCTGTGTGCTTTTCTCCTACCACCCCCTTCCCTTTTTTTTTTTTCCTTTATTGTGTATTTAAAGGTTACAAAACATACAAGACAAATGCCTAAAGGTTATGGATCTCTTGAAGCTCCTCCGCTTCTGGACAGGAACCGAGGACGCAGCAAGCATTTCCCCTCTGGATCGCCACACTGAGACGCTGAAATAAAAAACTGGAAGCCCTTGGGTCTCTGGTGACGTCAATGAGCTTGGACCCCAATTCCTTGAGAAATCCCAAGGCACTCTTGCCCCAGGGGCCATGCGTCTCAGACGCTATGGGAACAAAGAGGTATTGACCTTCCAGTCGCCTGTACTTGAGTGATTTTGCTGTTTCCCTGTGGTTGGCCGCCCCACCTGCTTGATCAGCTCCCAAGTGTACATAGGTGTCAGCCAGGGTGGATACACATGTGTAGTCCCACACCAACTGTCTACCCTCCTTCCATGAGTATATGGTGATGCCATCAGGGCGAAGTGCTGGGAAATCCGGGTTTTGGACCCCTAGGATGCGAGGTTCTCTCTCCGCTGGGCACCCAGCTGAGACGAGGCTTCGTCTCAGAATTATATATATATATATATATATATATATATATATATATATATATATATATATATATATATATATATATATATATATATATATATATATATATATATATATATATATATATATATATATATATATATATATATATATATATATATATATATATATATATATATATATATATATATATATATATATATATATATATATATATATATATATATATATACATATATATATATATATATATATACATATATATATATATATATATATATATATACATATATATATATATATACATATATATATACATATATATATATATATATATATATATATATATATATATATATATATATATATGTATATATATATGTATATATATATATATATATGTATATATATGTATATATATATATATATATATATATATATATATATATATATATATATATATATATATATATATATGTATATATATGTATATATATATATATATATATATATATATATATATATATATATATATATATATATATATATATATATATATATATATATATATATATATATATATATATATATATATATATATATATATATGGGATAAATGTGAGGTGAAACATAGAGGCTGCAGAAGGCTTATTGGCCCATACGAGGCATCTCCTATCTAAACACAAAGATTAATCCAGTGTGATTGGCCTGTTATATATATATATTTTGTGACAATAATCTCTTTCAAGAGAGATTGAGCCTGCTCTTCCCTACTTTAAGTTACGCCAAAGACACAAGTATAAGATGCTACATTCAAGATACGTCACCAGTAGCACAAAACGTTTTGACCAGGAGGCAAAACGTATAAAAAATCCCCCTACTACACACACGGGCTTGTCATCAAAATAACTAACTACCCTTCACCAGCTTGCCTGCCTGTGATTGGTGACTCGCTAGCCGCGCACCTGCACACAGCACCTCAGCGCCCTCTACACGAATCGACGTCTGAGCCTGACCAGCAATCCACTTCAGAATATTCCTTGTGCTCTTACGGATGACACCTCTCTCTGGCATACTCGCTCCTTAGCTCGTATACGAAGGGAGGTTTCAGCCATAGCCGATATTCTCAGCACCATTTTAACATTGTATTTTGTATTTCACATTGTCTTTACATTTTCTTTATTATTTAACTGTAATTTAACTTCCCGAGATTTGTCTTTATTTTCATTTATGTTTAAAGTAAATATATTAAAGTTACATTGTTCATATTTTGTGTTTTATGTGTTCCTCCCTCTGACTTACCACAGACAACAGGCAAGCAGTCTATAATTTTGTTTAAAGTGTGACCAGGCTTTGACACCTGCCATTGGAGGACTGCCGAACATCAACACTCCAACACTTTCCCGTCATATTTTAATGGGAGCCTGTCCGGGATGCTTCACTCAGGTACTAGTACCAGAACGTTAATTTGTGGTAAGCGTACTTCACTTTGCTAAAGTAGCCTTTCAATATTATCATTAATTTTTATATTAATATGGTGCTGTGTGTATTGTGCATTCCGAGAGTAGCATATGGTGAGTGTGAGATAACTTTGGATTACGTGGTGACTGTAGGCCGCAGTCATTCTCTTAATTGGTCATCTCTCCCTCTGTGTTATTACTCGTGTTTACCACCTTTTGTCCCTAGGATATTAATCATATTTTCGGCAGATCATCATTTTGGTACCCTGGTACTTTGGATTGTCTCTGGGTCAAAGCACCCTATCTTCTGCAATCCGACCTAAGGAGGAAAAGAGGGCCATAGTTCCTCTAGCACGGACTTTGTTGCTGAGTTGGGACCTCAGCAGCAATTCTCTTCACCAGTTGACACTCGCGCCCCTACACGTCGGTCAGAGATGATGATATTTACTTAGGTAGGTAATTAGCTTTCTTTTTACAGAGCACAAAGTTCGCTAATTCTGTAAGTATCATATTCATTTAGTGGGAAACCCTTGCTTATGTCCTATAGAGACTCGGCAAGGTATGCCTACATTCTTGGACTACCTAATTCACTTTTGGAGCAATTAAATGTTTTATTTGTTTTAGAAACTCAGTTTCACATATTTAGTAGGATTTTCTTGCCCTTATTCTCTTACATTGAGTACCGGGTACAAGATTTCCTGCGACTTTGATTGACTAATCATTTACCATCCTATAATTAACTTTAGTTGTTAAAGATTAAAATTCCACAGGATAGTTACCAGTTGCCACGTTATCCTGTTTCTGACATTTACCATATCACAACTATATTCGTGTACATTTATTTGCTATCTTTCACTATGTTTCGTCTCCAAGCTTTCCGTAACGATCCAGCTGGTGAAATAGGGACATTATGTCATGCCAAGAGGACTGAATTACAAACTCTTGCACACGAGTATCGACTAGATGTTCCCCATGGAGCCAACAAAAATGAAATACAAAACCTAATCATGGATTACCTCTTTGAAGAAGGGAAAATTTACTCTGAAACTCACGAAACTTATTCTATTGCAGATAAAACTGATTTGGCAACTATGAAACTCAAACTCGAGCTTGCAAAGCTCGAGCGAGAGCAACGAAGGGAAGCCTTCGAACAACGAAAAGAAGAAGCTGCAATGAGGAAAGAAGAACGAGAATGAGAAGCCGCCTTGAGGAAAGAAGAGTAAGAAAGAGAGGCGGCCCTGGCAAAAGAAGCTCTACAACTGAGGAAGGAGGAAGCTGCAATGAGGAAAGAAGAACAAGAACGTGAGACTAATACTCCGTGAGCGTGAGAGAGCACAACTTGAAGCAAAGCATCGTCACCTGGAGATGCAACGCGAGCATGACAAACAGCAAGCTGCTATGGCTATAGAATGTCGTCAACAAGAACTCGCGTTGGAAACTACGCACCTCACTTAACGCCAGCAAGCTACCGCCAGTCTTCCAGTAAGTTTCAATATCTCCCATGCAAGTAAGTTAATGCCACCATTCGTTGAGACAGATATCGACGTCTTTTTTACCACCTTTGAGACCCTAGCTAATTAACTTAGCTGGCCTGTTGACCAATGGTCCACCCTTCTCAGAGTGCATCTTACAGGTAGAGCTGCAGTTACTCTCAGTACCTTAGCATCTGAGAATGACTACCAGACCCTGAAGCAAGCAGTGTTGGACGCCTACCTTCTCTCCACCGAAAGCTACCGACGAAAATTCCGTGACCATCTTAAGGCAAGTACCACCACCTTTCTTGAATTTGCCAATACAAAGAAAAGTTATTTTATGAAATGGCTGGAAGCAGCACATGTCTCTACATTTGAAGAACTCATCAACCTCATGCTAGTTGAGGAATTCTTGAGACGTGTTCCCCCTTCCGTCCGTTTATATCTAGCAGATAAAGAAGAAACCGACTACATCAAATGTGCGAAGTCGGCTGACACCTACAGCCTCATCCACTGGCTGACACCAGAACCACCTTCCAGTAAGAAGTCTTGGTACAGTTACGATAAAGTGAGTACAGATCAAGCGAGCTCACAATTGTATTGTAAGTATTGCAAACTCTATGGACATGTGTGAAGGCTCAATACAAGAGCAATGAATCTACTAAACCCAAACAGACTCCTCCTAAGTCCGGTAAGCCTGTGATGAATGTTGGTGTTAATGTTAATGATCTTTCTCTCTTCAGTAAACACCTGTATCCTGGAACTGTCTCTACCAACGGTACAGATTGGAAGGGAAGTTTCAAATTGAAGATCTTGAGGGACACAGCTGCTCTTCAGTCCATTATCATAAAGTCGGCTGTGCCTAACGCCGCCTACACCGGGGAAACCGTCCTTATCACTGACCTCACTGCTACCACTCCATATCCACTCGCCAGAGTCCACCTGGATTGTCCCTTCGTGACCGGAGAAGTCCAAGTCGCCATCAGGGAAAAGCCTTTTCCCATGCCTGGAGTGCACCTTCTCCTTGGCAACGACTTGGCAGAAGATCTGCAACCGCCCAACTTGATCATCACGGACAAACCCCAGGTGTGTACTTCTGTAATGGATAATCCCATCTTTAAATATGTTACAGCAGAGGTTCAAGAGAGTGATAAAGTTTCTCCTCCGGTTTTGGTGACCACCCGTGCACCAGCTGCACGACCGCAACCAGCTGACTCTACTGCTACCGCTGTCCCTCAAGACCCTCAGAATCTACCTCCCAATCTTACCAAGTTGGAGTTCCGTAAGTTGCAGAGGGAAGATCAATCATTAACACCATTATTCTTCCAGGCTGAGACTCAACCTGCAGTATTCCTGAGTTCTTCTTAGAGAATGAGTTGCTCTACCGCAGATACAGACCCAGCAAGTTGAAGGAGGATGATGATTGGGCCAATGTCGAAAAACTAGTGATTCCTGCCAGCATACAGCCCGATATTCTACACCTGGCCCACGGAGCTCTTTCTCACTATGGCTTCAACAAAACCTACCACGGAATCAGACAAGACTACTACTGGCCAGGTATGGTAAAAGACGTAAAGAAATACGTCCAGGAGTGTCATATATGTCAGATGGCAGGTAAACCTAACATCTCTATTCCCCAGGCTCCTCTGAAATCCATCCAGGTGCCTGCGGAACCTTTCCACAGACTCATCATAGACTGTGTTGGTCCTTTACCCCAGACCAGTTCTGGCAACGCATATATAATAACTATCATGTGTCCTACCACCAGGTTTCCCATAGCAGTTCCAGTAAAGAACATTACGGCTGCTACAGTGGTGAAACACCTATTGAAGATCTTCACCCAGTATGGATTTCCAAAAAAGGTTCAAAATGACTGTGGCACCAACTTCACCAGTGATCTCTTCAAGAAGACTCTGGAGGAGTTCAACATCACACAGGTACTGTCCAGCCCCTATCATCCTGCTTCACAGGGTTCTCTTGAACGTAGTCATCAGACTATTAAAGCACTCCTATAGAAATTCTGCAATGAGACTTTGAAGGACTGGGATAGACAACTTGAACACATAATGTGCATTTTTCGAAGTCTCCCCAATGAGTCACTAGGAGTATCTCCTTATGAGATCTCTACGGACGTAAGTGCCGTACTCCTCTCAAAGCTTTCAAGGACTCTCTATGTAATGCCACCTTCAGTGACCATCAGAATGTGCCTCAGTTTCTTCAAAACTTAAAACACATTCTTGAGAGAGTACGTAAATTTGCTAATGACAACCTATTGAAAGCCCAGGAGAGAATGAAGACTCATTTTGACCAGAGCAGCAAATTAAGGAAATTTAAACCAGGAGACTTCGTACTGGCATACTTTCCTATCCCAGGTTTTCCATTGCAAAACAAGTTTTCAGGACCCTACCGTATCAAGGAGTGCAGGAACAACCACAACTACGTTCTTGAGACTCCAGATAGGCGGCGGAGAACCCAGTTGTGCCACGTCAACCTCCTGAAGCAGTATCAAGGTATTCTCCCCCACTGTGATGGTATCAGTTTCCGCGTTTAAAGGTCCATACCTCCATAGTGAAACCTTCCCTGCTTCTCCCGAAAGCACTAACACTGAGTCGGTGCTTTCCAACTCGGAAATCCTTGCTAATCTTCATAACTATTTTCAGGACAATAATAGTGAATCTCTCATCAAAATCTTCAAGGAACATCAGAAGTTGTTCAACGATGATCCACAGGAGTGTAATGTGGTTCAGCACGACATCCAACTACTCCCTGACACACGGCCGATTCGTCAACCTTTCTACCGAATCAGCCCGAGTAAGAAGGAAGTCATGCGTGCTGAGGTACAGTACCTCCTGGATCATGGGCTGGCTACCCCTTGTGAGTCCCCTTGGGCCTCACCCTGCATCCTGGTGCCAAAACCGCATGGTAAGGTGAGACTATGTACCGATTATCGTAAATTAAATCTTGTGACTGTCAAGGATGCGTATCCCTTACCAAGAATAGATGACATCCTTGACGCCATTGGTCATGCGCGGTACCTATCGAAGCTGGACTTGTTAAAAGGATATTACCAGGTATGTTTAACGGAGCGAGCTAAGGAAATATCTGCCTTTACCACTCCTTTTGGCCTTTACAGATACGAACGCCTTCCCTTTGGACTATGTAATGCCCCGGCCACCTTTCAACGAGCTGTCAACCGCGTCATCCAGGGCTTGGATAACACCTACGCCTACTTGGATGATATCGTTGTGGCAACCAACACCTGGAGCGAACATCTGCTCCAGCTGCAACGATTGTTTGCCAAGCTCCTGTCAGCCGGCCGCACCATCAACTTGGGCAAGTCCACCTTTGCCAAAGATAAAGTGCGTTATCTTGGTCATGAGATAGGGAGTGGCAGCATAGCTCCGTTAAACATACATACCCTAGCCATCCAGCAGTACAAACAGCCTACCACCAGGAAGCAGCTCCTGCGCTTCCTTGGTCTTGCCTCCTACTACCGTAGGTTTGTGAGGAACTTTAGTACGGTGGCGACACCCTTAATCACCAGCCCCAAGCAACGGTATCATTGGACTATTCAGCAAACCGTTGCTTTTGAACAACTTAAATTCCTGCTCTGTTCTAATCCTGTTCTCGCCTCGCCAGATATCACGAAGCCTTTCATCCTCCATGTCGACGCCAGTGGTACCGGCATCGGGGATGTCCTGATGCAACAACGAGGCGAGGAGATTCTGCCTTGTAGCTACTACAGCCATAAATTAAAGCCACACCAAAGGAACTACAGCACGATCGAAAAGGAGCTACTATCCATCGTCCTGAACCTGCAGCACTTCGAACCGTACCTGCAAAGTGCTCGGTCAACCACCATCTATTCGGACCACAATCCCCTACGCTTCTTGCAGCAAGCCCAATTCAACAACCAACGGCTTCTACGATGGGCTTTATATCTGCAGAATTTCAACCTGGAGATCTTCTACATCAAGGGTTCTGACAACATCATCGCAGACGCCCTCTCCAGAGTCTATTAGGTAGAGACTGCTCCACCTACCACTCTACCACCTGAAGACGTAACTTCACCCGGAACCGCAAGCTTCGGGGGAGAGTTGTGACGATAATCTCTTTCAAGAGAGATTGAGCCTGCTCTTCCCTACTTTAAGTTACGCCAAAGACACAAGTATAAGATGCTACATTCCTAACCTATCCTAACTTTTTCGGCTACCAAACCTAACCTATAAAGATAGGTTAGGTTAGGTAGGGTTGGTTAGGATCTGTCATATATCTACGTTAATTTTAACTCCCAAAAAAAAAAAATTGACCTCATACATAATGAAATGAGTAGCTTTATCATTTCATAAGAAAAAAATTAGAGAAAGTATATTAATTAAGGAAAACTTGGCTTATTAGGCAAATCGGGCCTTGCATAGTAGGCTGAGAAGTGCGTTCTGGCTACTATATATATATATATATATGATATTTCCTTATATATTTTATATATATTTTATATATATATATATATAAAATATATATTATATATATATATATATATTTTATATATATATATATATAAAATATATATTATATATATATATATATATATATATATATATATATATATATATATATATATATATATATATATAAAATATATATATATATATAAAATATATATTATATATATATATATATATATATATATATATATATATATATATATATATATATATATATTATATATATATATATATATATATATATATATTATATATATATATATATATATATTATATATATATATATATATATATATATATATATATATATATATATATAATATATATTTTATATATATATATATATATATATATATATATATATAAAATATATATATATATATATATATAAAATATATATATATATATATATAAAATATATATATATATATATATATATATATATATATATATATATATATATATATATATATATTTTATATATATATATATATATATATATTATATATATATATATATATATATATATATATATATATATATATATATATATATATATATATATATATATATATATAAATATTGGTGTATACTGGCAGCAGGTTTTCTTTCAAACCTGTTTCATTGAATATGACCGCATATTCTGTATTTATTATTTTCTGGTTTAGGGCTTCTATCCCTCTAACTATTTTCTTAGCATCAGGGCTTTATTGAAATAGGAGTTCTCCAAAACTCATTTTCGTACTTTTAAGGTGAAGGAAAGAAGTGATTTACTATAGAGTGTATTACACTTATTTGTATAATTTGCACGACGTTTCGAACCTCCATGGTTCATTCTCAAGTGAACAGATCTTACAATACTAGTTGATTTTATACCCGCATTAGGTCAGGTGATAATACAATGAAGGTGAAAACACGGGGGGATACATAAGGGATAAACATAGGGGCTGCAGAAGGCTTATTGGCCCATACGAGGCATCTCCTATCTAAACACAAAGATTAATCCAGTGTAATTGGCCTGTTATGTTGGACATTGTCTTCTGTGTTGGCATCGATATGTTCTTGTCTTGTCCTTACTCTCATGGTGGGTAGAGTAAATAGTTCCGTGATTTGGGTGTTCATGGTAGGTCGCTCTATTCTTATGTGAATTGCCTCAAGAATTTGTAATCTTCTTGAATCTTGGGTTTTGTCTATTATGCAAGTATTCTTGTTCAACATTTCTCTTGTTAGAGTAATGTCATGGGCTTGTCTCATGTGATTCCTAGGGGCACCAGATTGAAGATGGCATGTCAAACGCCTCGTCAGCTTGGTCGACGTCATACCTATGTACTTACATTGAAGGTTACATCCTTCGTGGGGGCAAGTGTACATGTATACAACGCTTGACTGCTGTAGAGGGTTCTCCGTCGGCTTCGGGCTGTTTTTGATAAGGAGTTCGGAAGTCTTCTTGGTTTTGTAGAATATTATCAGGTTTATGTTTTGGTTAGGAGTAGTGCTTTTTACTCCTTTACGGATTATTTCTTTCATTATTCTTTCCTCTTTTATATGTTCACTGTGCATGGTTGATTTGTAATATAATTTTATTGGGGGTGTTGTGGTTTCTGTTCTAGGTTCTGAATTATACCAACGGTCCAAGTGTCTTCTTATAGCAGCGTTTGTTTCCGCGTTGCTATATCCGTTGTTCACCAATACCTGAGTTACTCTTTCAAACTCTCTACTCACGTTGCTCCATTCAGAGCAGTGGGTAAGCGCTCGACGAATATAAGCATTGAGAACACTGGCTTTGTATCTTTGGGGGCACTCACTTCTACCGTTCAGGCATAATCCTATGTTGGTGGGCTTGGTATATACGTTGGTGCTTAAAGAGGTTCCTGTTTTTGTTATTAGTACATCCAAGAATGGCAGACTGTTATTTTCACTATTTTCATGTGTAAATCGGAGTACTGACTCTCTCTCTAGGTGTCTTTTTAGGTCAATTAGTTCATCTGAGTCTTTTACTATTACGAATATGTCATCTACATAACGGCAGTATACAGTTGGTTTTTGTCTGCTACTGAAGACCCTATCTTCGATGGTTCCCATATAAAAATTAGCAAATTAAACTCCTAAGGGGGAGCCCATTGCTACTCCGTCTATTTGTAAATACATGTCTCCTTGTGGACTGATGAAAGGGGCTTCCTTTGTACATGCTTCTAGAAGACTTTTCAAGTGTGGCTAAGGTATGTCTAATTTGGGGGTGCTCTCGTCTCTGTATACTCTGTCCAGTATCATTCCTATGGTTGTGTCGACTGGGACGTTGGTAAAAAGGGATTCAACGTCCAGGGAAGCGATGATTCCATCGGGCTGGGTAGATTTGATCAATTCTAGGAAATCTGCTGATGATTGTAGACTAAACTTACTTGGAGTGTATGGAGTTAGGAGTTCATTGAGTTTCTTTGCCAGGTGATAAGTTGGGGTTGGTATTTGGCTGATTATAGGGCGTAGTGGGTTACCTGGTTTATGCGTTTTAACATTGCCGTAGGCATATCCTAAGCCATAGTCGCCTTGAAGTTTATTGAAATGCACACTACCTTTCTTTGCGTTGATTGTTGTAATTGTTTTGTTTACTTTCCGCTTAAGGTCTTCTACGGGGTTCCTCGTGATTCGTTGAAATTTGTAGTCGTCACTTAGGATGCCGCTAATTTTGTTCATGTATTCATGGGTAGGAATCAATACATATGCTGCTGTTTTGTCTGAGTATACAGAGACGAGAGCACCCCCAAATTAGACATACCTGAGCCACACTTGAAAAGTCTTCTCGAAGCATGTACAAAGGAAGCCCCTTTCATCAGTCCACAAGGAGACATGTATTTACAAATAGACGGAGTAGCAATGGTCTCCCCCTTAGGAGTTTTATTTGCTAATTTTTATATGGGAACCATCGAAGATAGGGTCTTCAGTAGCAGACAAAAACCAACTGTATACTGCCGTTATGTAGATGACATATTCGTAATAGTAAAAGACTCAGATGAACTAATTGACCTAAAAAGACACCTAGAGAGAGAGTCAGTACTCCGATTTACACATGAAAATAGTGAAAATAACAGTCTGCCATTCTTGGATGTACTAATAACAAAAACAGGAACCTCTTTAAGCACCAACGTATATACCAAGCCCACCAACATAGGATTATGCCTGAACGGTAGAAGTGAGTGCCCCCAAAGATACAAAGCCAGTGTTCTCAATGCTTATATTCGTCGAGCGCTTACCCACTGCTCTGAATGGAGCAACGTGAGTAGAGAGTTTGAAAGAGTAACTCAGGTATTGGTGAACAACGGATATAGCAACGCGGAAATAAACGCTGCAATAAGAAGACACTTGGACCGTTGGTATAATTCAGAACCTAGAACAGAAACCACAACACCCCCAATAAAATTATATTACAAATCAACCATGCACAGTGAACATATAAAAGAGGAAAGAATAATGAAAGAAATAATCCGTAAAGGAGTAAAAAGCACTACTCCTAACCAAAACATAAACCTGATAATATTCTACAAAACCAAGAAGACTTCCGAACTCCTTATCAAAAACAGCCCGAAGCCGACGGAGAACCCTCTACAGCAGTCAAGCGTTGTATACATGTACACTTGCCCCCACGAAGGATGTAACCTTCAATGTAAGTACATAGGTATGACGTCGACCAAGCTGACGAGGCGTTTGACATGCCATCTTCCATCTGGTGTCCCTAGGAATCACATGAGACAAGCCCATGACATTACTCTAACAAGAGAAATGTTGAACAAGAATACTTGCATAATAGACAAAACCCAAGATTCAAGAAGATTACAAATTCTTGAGGCAATTCACATAAGAATAGAGCGACCTATCATGAACACCCAAATCACGGAACTATTTACTCTACCCACCATGAGAGTAAGGACAAGACAAGAACATATCGATGCCAACACAGAAGACAATGTCCAACATAACAGGCCAATTACACTGGATTAATCTTTGTGTTTAGATAGGAGATGCCTCGTATGGGCCAATAAGCCTTCTGCAGCCCCTATGTTTATCCCTTATGTATCCCCCCGTGTTTTCACCTTCATTGTATTATCACCTGACCTAATGCGGGTATAAAATCAACTAGTATTGTAAGATCTGTTCACTTGAGAATGAACCATGGAGGTTCGAAACGTCGTGCAAATTATACAAATAAGTGTAATACACTCTATAGTAAATCACTTCTTTTCTTCACCTTAAAAGTACGAAAATGAGTTTTGGAGAACTCCTATTTCAATTAAGCCCTGATGCTAAGAAAATAGTTAGAGGGATAGAAGCCCTAAACCAGAAAATATATAAATATATATATATATATATATATATATATATATATATATATATATATATATATATATATATATATATATATAAATATATAAATATATATATAAATATATATATATATATATTTATAAATATATATATATATATATATATATATATATATATATATATATATATATATATATATATATATATATATATATATATATATATATATATATATATATATATATATGTCGCACCTAGTAGCCAGAACGCACTTCTCAGCCTACTATGCAAGGCCCGATTTGCCTAATAAGTCAAGTTTTCCTGAATTAATAAATTTTCTCTAATTTTTTTCTTATGAAATGATAAAGCTACCCATTTCCTTATGTATGAGGTCAATTTTATTTTATTGGAGTTAAAATTAACGTAGATATATGATCGAACCTAACCAACCCTACCTAACCTAACCTAACCTATCTCTATCGGTTAGGTTGGGTTAGGTAGCCGAAAAAGTTAGGTTAGGTTAGGTTAGGTAGGTTAGGTAGTCGAAAAATAATTAATTCATGAAAACTTGGCTTATTAGGCAAATCAAGCCTTGCATAGTAGGCTGAGAAGTGAGTTCTGGCTACTAGGTATATATATATATGTCGTACCTTCATATATATATATATATATATATATATATATATATATATATATATATATATATATATATATATATATATATATATATATATATATATATATATATATATATATATATATATATATATATATATTGTGATCGTCAATTGCATATATATATATATATATATATATATATATATATATATATATATATGTCGTACCTAGTAGCCAGAATGCACTTCTCGGCCAACTATGCAAGGCCCGATTTGCCTAATAAGCCAAGTTTTCCTTAATTAATATATTTTCTCTAATTTTTTTCTTATGAAATGATAAAGCTACCCATTTCGTTATATATGAGGTCAATTTTTTTTTATTGGAGTTAAAATTAACGTAGATATATGACCGAACCTAACCAACCCTACCTAACCTAACCTAACCTATCTCTATAGGTTAGGTTAGGTTAGGTAGCCGAAAAAGTTAGGTTAGGTTAGGTTAGGTAGGTTAGGTAGTCGAAAAACAATTATTTCATGAAAACTTGGCTTATTAGGCAAATTGGGCCCTGCATAGTAGGCTGAGAAGTGCGTTCTGGCTACTAGGTACGACATATATATATATATATATATATGTCGTACCTAGTAGCCAGAACTCACTTCTCAGCCTACTATGCAAGGCCCGATTTGCCTAATAAGCCAAGTTTTCATGAATTAATGTTTTTTCGTCGACCTAACCTACCTAACCTAACCTAACCTAGCTTTTTTTGGCTACCTAACCTAACCTTACCTATATATATAGGTTAGGTTAGGTTAGGTAGGGTTGGTTAGGTTCGGTCATATATCTACGTTAATTTTAACTCCAATAAAAAAAAATTGACCTCATACATAGTGAAAAGGGTAGCTTTATCATTTCATAAGAAAAAAATTATAGTAAATATATTAATTCAGGAAAACTTGGCTTATTAGGCAAATCGGGCCTTGAATAGTAGGCTGAGAAGTGAGTTCTGGCTACTAGGTACGACATATATATATATATATATATATATATATATATATATATATATATATATATATGTCGTACCTAGTAGCTAGAACGCACTTCTCAGCCTACTATGCAAGGCCCGATTTGCCTAATAAGCCAAGTTTTCCTGAATTATTATATTTTCTTTATTTTTTTTCTTATGAAATGATAAAGCTACCCATTTCATTATGTATGAGGTCATTTTTTTTATTGTAGCTAAAATTAACGTAGATATATGACCGAACCTAACCAACACTACCTAACCTAACCTATCTTTATAGGTTAGGTTAGGTTAGGTAGCCGAAAAAGTTAGGTTAGGTTAGTTTAGGTAGGTTAGGTAGTCGAAAAACAATTAATTCATGAAAACTTGGCCTATTAGGCAAATCGGGGCTTGCATATTAGGCTGTATGACACAGAGGGGACACAGAGGGGACAGTGTGTATGGATGGCAGGACAGTGAAGAAGAGGCGCCGACGTGGTGAAGAGGCCCTCCTGTGAGAGAGTGTGGGACTCCTGTAAGTAAGGGGAAATTGGCGCCCTGATATAAAATGAAAGAGTATCCCCTACTGCAGATATGACGTTTTGGAAGGGACACTAGCCGATCGCGGATTGGCCGACATAGGTCGCGGGGACCAATCAGGGCCCGCCATGACGTCACCGAGTGCCCCGAGAGGCGCCAACGTCAGAGTTGACCTGACCGTGAAGGCGAGAGGACACACCTCGGTCAGCTCTCAAGGATTTGAGGCTCTACAAGCCTTTCTTTGTGGATAGGAGCTGGCTATTGCAGCCCATCTTATGTATTGGAGACCCTGCGCTTCTGGGAAGCAAAAAGGAACCATGTTTAATGAGCAAAAGAGTGCCAAACTTGGAAAATATTCGGCGACGACGCTGGACGTTGAGGGCCTGGAAAGGTGTGGCGGGCAAGCCTAGCTGTGACCGGGTCACATCCACTGAGGGTTTTGGAAGGACGACACCGTTCCTAGGACATGGAGCAACGCCTTGTGGAAGGGGCGAGTGTGGGAAAATAGTGATTCGCTCAGTGCCCATCGATGAACTAGGATTGGGGTAGCTGAATCTCAGGGATTGGAACGGCGATGACGCTAAGGCTCCACGACACTTGAGGACCTGTGGAACGTTCCTGGATCGTCAAGGATCGACTCGGGAAGCGTGGGAACCTCACACCATCGAGGGACAGGCGTCGTGAGCCAGGAATGTAAGGTAGATCATTTTCCCTCCCATTATCCCTTGTGTGAGTAGGCTAGTTAGGCCACAATATTTACTTATTTATGTGGCAATAGGACATTAATACTTTAGTAGTAGAATAGGCTGCAAGGCAGCTTGTATCCAGGACTGTCAGAGGGGACAGTGTGTATGGATGGCAGGACAGTGAAGAAGAGGCGCCGACGTGGTGAAGAGGCCCTCCTGTGAGAGAGTGTGGGACTCCTGTCTTTCTGCCCAGTTGAAGGAGTGTTGGAGGTCGTGGAAGAAGAGGCTGACGATCTCCAGACTTATTATCCTTATTTTCATATTCATGTATTACTTATGATTGTATGTGTGTTCATGTAATTTGCGTCAGTAAATTCACACATTTTATCATTGTGTTTAAGTGTGCCTCCATTTATAGTATTTCTCTATGAGCATACACGAAGGTTATCATAGTACCACCTAGGGAACACTACGTTCTCTATAGAAGTTCTTATTGCCTGGAGAGTGGTAAAGACAGCACGGACTTATATAAAAGTGTACCCTTAGCCATCCGATCAGTATCAGTGCCTGAATGGTGGCAACTAGTAACGTGGTGGCTAGAGAGAGGTAAAGCCACACAGACCTTCCTGGGAGAGTACCCTGGGCCGACAGTCTAGTAGCAGATCTATGGGAGTAGCAATCTTTTGGCTACAGACAATATATAATACACCCACTGAACTGCATTGCTGGGGTGCAGATATAATAACCCAGCTGGCGACCTTGTTAAGAAGAAGATAGAGAAGACAGGCTGGAAAGGAGTTTCTGCAACCTTTTTGTCTGGCAGGCAAGACTCAGGGAGGTTATGGTTATAAGGTAAGCCTGAGTCTTCCTTCACTCCTCCACGGGTCTAGGCCGGAACTGTTAACAGCAGTTTCCCCGTGTTTGACTGAAGGGCTTCCAGGGTGAATCAGTGGCACCCCTTTTGTGGTGGAAGCAAAGACCTGCAGAAGTGGGCATTGTTGGTCCTCTCCTGTGTGACCAAGGAGACTCCGGTGAATCCCGGGAGTCGAAGGGGCTGAGTATTCGGCCTTTTGAGCCCCTAGCAGCCGCGTGCTAGCAGAGCCCCGGCCCACCTCCACGTGACAAGAACTGGCGACCTTGCCAGGATTCGAACCCCGGTAGCCAAGATCTGGGAACTTCCCCAGGAAGCGTGGATCAAGCTAGAGTGTGGCCCAAATTTCAAGACAAGTGTTGCCAGGGTACTAATACAGTGGGGCCAGTGAATTCAGTGGTACTGTTACTCAACCAGCTAAGGGACTGAAACGGTGAAATTAGTGCCTACTAACTTGTCTGTGCTGTCGTGTATGCTCAATGATATTGAGATGTAGGAGGACAAAGTAAAAATAAATTTATTGACACAAGGGACGAGAGAATTTTGGAGGAGTGTACCAAGGCCCATCACCAACAAGTGGCAAACCACTTTGGAATTAGGTTGAGGACGACTATGGTAGCGGAGCGAAGGATAGAGATCATGGTACAGCTCACAGCTCGAGAGGAGGCGACGGGAGAGGAGCCGTCCCGAGGAGAGCCGTCGCAAGGTGAACCGTCCCAACTAGAGCCACCCCAAGCACCTACCAGTGTGGAGAGAATTTACAGTGAACATGGGAGCAGTGGAAGGACCAGCTGTAGTAAGAGGAGCCTGCAACTGGAAATAATGAAGATGCAACTGGAAACCCAGCTGCGACGAGAGGAGAGAGAAGCACGGCTGCAGCTGCAGCGAAAGGAACGTGCAGCTGAGCTGCAGCGAGAGGAACGTGCAGCTGAGCTGCAGCGAGAGGAACGTGCAGCTGAACTGCAGCGAGAGGAGCGAGAAGCTCGGCTGCAGCGGGAAGAAAGAGAGAGACAACTGTGACTGGAGGAGATAAAGGCAAAGAAAGAAGTCGAATTGCGTCGCGTTGAGCGTGGTCTGCCCTCACTACCTGCACGGCGGGATGACCTCAAGGTAAGGGAACGTGACTTACCTACGTTCGAACCACAGGAAGTTGAGGCGTTCTTCGAACACTTTGAACGGATAGCAACTCTGAAGGAGTGGCCGGAAGATGATTGGGCTGCTCTGGTCCAGGGCAGGTTGACTGGTGAGGCCTGGGAAGCCTACAACATGCTGGACCTAGAGGAGTGTACTAGTTACGACGCGATTAAGAATGCGGTGCTCCACTCATTCCGGCTGACTCCGGAGATGTACCGGAAGCGGTTCAGGGAGTGTACAAGAGCGTCGGGGAAGTCTTACGCCGAGACCACCAGGGATATGGAACGGAAATTCCTACGATGGTTGAAGGCGGAGGAAGCGGAGTCGGCGGATGATATCAAACGGCTGATAGTGATGGAGACGTTTATGTCAGTGTTCCATCCTGAGTTGCGAGTAAGGGTGAGAAAAGCAGGTATTAAAGACCTGAAGGCTGCAGCGGACCGAGCCGACATGCTGGAGGAGGCACTACATCTCAGGAGGGAGGGGCCACCCAGACACTCGCCTTACCCCTGGTCGGGAGGGAACCTTAGGAGTTCAGGAGGAGCGAGGACGGGTGGGGACTCTTCCAAGAGTAGTGTACCCAATGAGGTAACCCAGTTCAAGAGCTCAAGGGACGTGGGGAGGAAGCCCCAAGCTGTGAGCAGTGGACCTAGCTCGGGAGCAAGTGCTGCAGTCCCGGGCACGACGACAGGGAGTCCAAGGAGGACCCAGGGGACGTCTGCAAGTGGTACCGCCAGAGGGACTGGCGAGTGGCTGCCCAGGGGAGGCAGCCGATGCTTCAACTGTGGTGTGAGAGGACATCATGCCCGCGAGTGTGAGGAGCACCAAAGTAATATAGGACTAATGTTGGAAGAGGAGAGAGTGTTTGTTCACACCCTATATTATAGTGGACCCAACGTGAATGGTTGGGAAATGAAGTTAGGTGAACATCCCTTCGTTTTCGGGGCCAACGTGAAGTTTGAAAAGTCAGACCCCAGTGGAGGTTGCCGTTCTTCGAGATACGGGTGCTGACATAAGTATGGTAACCAGGAGTATTCTCCCCAAGGAATTTAATGATTCACCTGTGGGAGTGGTGAGGATACGCAGTGTGGGGGAGGAATACAGGTTGCCACTTCACGAAGTACAGCTGATTGCCGACTGCGGAGTCAAGAAAGCTATAGTAGCTGTAGCCCCTAAGTTACCCCTAGAGCATGTACAGATGGTGCTGGGTAATGACCTCGGAGGAGGCAGGATACAACCCGATTGGGCCAGGAGTGCCTATGTTGCAAGCAGCGGTACAACCCTGCCAGGTGAGGTATCGGTCGTTCCAGATGGTAGTGAGGAAGCCGACTGCGCCAGGGGAAACGTCGCCAGAGACGACGACAACGAGGGCGAGAGTGCAGAGAGGTCGTCGGAGGTCGTGGAAAACCCCGACGAGGACCTCCGACTAAGCCTTATGATGCGTGTGGAGGAGTGGCGAGGAGCAGCTGTACAAACGCCTGGGGCGGGGAAGAGGCTGCAGACCGCACTCCCTCCACACAGAAACGTGAATAAAGTAAGCTCAGTGGATGAGCGAACGGCAGTGAGGGGTAGAGTGGAGGAGCCACGACGCAGTGCACCCTATGCCAGCCAGATGTATAGTGGTAGGTGCAAGATGAACCACCGTGGTGAGGTGAACCACAGGGAGGTGGATGAGCCCAACCACGAACCGAAGAAGACGTCTGCAGGGAAGAGAATCTCATGGAGGAGTGAAAATGTTCGTCGGGAACGAAGGAGCGAGTGGTATAGGAAAGGCAATACGAAGAAAGCAGGGAATAGGTATACCCAGGGTAGGCGCCAGCCTAACCAGAGGGGCATTGGGCCATCGCAAAAGCCTAGTGTGGAAGAGAGGAAGCTGCTGGATGGAGTACAGGTTACAAGTGCCACTGTGAGGAGACAACGCACCTATGGGAGAAGAGAAACCGAGAAGAGAGAAGATTGGCGAAGAGGAGATCATGAGAGGAAACATAGAGTACCTGTAGGACGCAGTGGAAGTGCAAGACTATCTCGGAGTGCACGACGCGGTGGAGGCGCTGCATGCACTGAATCTTACAGTGGTAACGAGCCGTTGGAGTACACTCGTAGCCACGGAGAGAGGATTTCTTGTAGGTGTTCAGGGAACACCCATCACACCCGGTCCTATGCGAGGTGGAGATATAAGGAGGCAAGTGACTGGCAAGGTGGTACGAGCCACGTCACCAACTGGAGGAGTGACACTTCAGGAACTGAGGGAGCAAGAGTATAGATTTCCCTCTTGAGTGCTGCTCTTCCGATATGACTCTTATTTTAATAAGGGGAGGGGTATGTTACAGTGCCCTCTCCTATTTCTTTCGTTTGGCTGTTTTAAGAGTCATATCAGCTCTCCCTACTGATTCTCTGAGGTTCAGGGAGCTTATTGATATATGTGGCGACCAGACCGGCTGCCAGTTTAGGGAAAAAGTTACATTATAAGTAGTAAGTAAGGGGAAATTGGCGCCCTGATATAAAATGAAAGAGTACCCCCTACTGCAGATATGACGTTTTGGAAGGGACACTAGCCGATCGCGGATTGGCCGACTTAGGTCGCGGGCGACCAATCAGGGCCCGCCATGACGTCACCGAGTGCCCCAAGAGGCGCCAACGTCAGAGTTGACGTGACCGTGAAGGCGAGAGGACGCACCTCGGTCAGCTCTCAAGGATTTGAGGCTCTACAAGCCTTTCTTAGTGGATAGGAGCTAGCTATTGCAGCCCATCTTACGTATTGGAGACCCTGCGCTTCTGGGAAGCAAAAAGGAACCATGTTTATTGAGCAAAAGAGTGCCAAACTTGGAAAATATTCGGCGACGACGCTGAGCGGCGACGCCAGACGTTGAGGGCCAGGAAAGGTGTGGCGGGCAAGCCTAGCTGTGTCCGGGTCACATCCACTGAGGGTTTTGGAAGGACTACACCGTTCCTAGGACAAGGAGCAACGCCTTGTGGAAGGGGCGAGTGTGGGAAAATAGTGATTGGCTCAGTGCCCATCGATGAACCAGGATTGTGGTAGCTGAATCTCAGGGATTGGAACGGCGACGACGCGAAGGCTCCACGACACCTGAGGACCTGTGGAACGTTCCTGGATCGTCAAGGATCGACTCAGGAAGCGTGGGAACCTCACACCATCGAGGGACAGGCGTCGTGAGCCAGGAATGTAAGGTAGATCATTTTCCCTCCCATTACCCCTTGTGTGAGTAGGCTAGTTAGGCCACAATATTTACTTATTTATGTGGCAATAGGACATTAATACTTTAGTAGTAGAATAGGCTGCAAGGCAGCTTGTATCCAGGACTGTCAGAGGGGACAGTGTGTATGGATGGCAGGAAAGTGAAGAAGAGGCTCCGACGTGGTGAAGAGGCCCTCCTGTGAGAGAGTGTGGGACTCCTGTCTTTCTGCCCAGTTGAAGGAGTGTTGGAGGTCGTGGAAGAAGTGGCTGACGATCTCCAGACTTATTATCCTTATTTTCATATTCATGTATTACTTATGATTGTATGTGTGTTCATGTAATTTGCGTCAGTAAATTCACACATTTTATCATTGTGTTTAAGTGTGCCTCCATTTATAGTATTTCTCTATGAGCATACACGAAGGTTATCATAGTACCACCTAGGGAACACTACGTTCTCTATAGAAGTTCTTATTGCCTGGAGAGTGGTAAAGACAGCACGGACTTATATAAAAGTGTACCCTAAGCCATCCGATCAGTATCAGTGCCTGAATGGTGGCAACTAGTAACGTGGTGGCTAGAGAGAGGTAAAGCCACACAGACCTTCCTGGGAGAGTTCTCTGGGCCGACAGTCTAGTAGCAGATCTATGGGAGTAGCAATCTTCTGGCTACAGACAATATATAATACACCCACTGAACTGCATTGCTGGGCAGATATAATAACCCAGCTGGCGACCTTGTTAAGAAGAAGATAGAGAAGACAGGCGGGAAAGGAGTTTCTGCAACCTTTTTGTCTGGCAGGCAAGACTCAGGGAGGTTATGGTTATAAGGTAAGCCTGAGTCTTCCTTCACTCCTCCACTGGTCAAGGCCGGAACTGTTAACAGCAGTTTCCCCGTGTTTGACTGAAGGGCTTCCAGGGTGAATCAGTGGCACCCTTTTTGTGGTGGAAGCAAAGACCTGCGGAGGTGGGCATTGTTGGTCCTCTCCTGTGTGACCAAGGAGACTCCGGTGAATCCCGGGAGTCGGAGGGGCTGAATATTCGGCCTTTTGAGCCCCTAGCAGCCGAGTGCTAGCAGAGCCCCGGCCCACCTCCACGTGACAATATATATATATATATATATATATATATATATATATATATATATATATATATATATATATATATATATATATATATATATATATATATATATATAAATTCCCCCATAGTGGAAAACATCACCAAAGCATTGCTGGAGGCAGCTTCGGAGAAGGACAAAGCGCGTCTCCTAGCTGTGCAAGCCCCCCATGCCGGGGACTTCCTGTCGGCAGTCTCTAATTTCGCTTGGGTACCCGCCTGGACCATCGGGCTCTAAGTATTGGTGTTGCCCTGCGCCTTGCTGCCCCTATCTCCACCGAACACCGGTGTATTGCGGTCATGCACGGGCAGACCAATACGGCAGCCATGGTGTCATCTGTCGTAAGACACAGGGAAAGATTGCCAGACATGAAGCAGTCAATGACATCATCAAGAGAAGTTTGGCTACAGCTGGGTGTCCAGGACAAAGGGAACCTCAGTTGTGCAGACCTGATAACAGCCAAAACCCCCCAGATGGAGTCACCCTGCAGCCATGGAGGGAAGGTAAACAGGTCGTATGGGATTACACACGAGCTTCCACATTGGCTGATACCTATCTACATTACAGCTCAGCGGAGGGAGGTGGGGCAACAACCATCAGGGAGACCCAGAAAATCAACAAGTACAGAGACTTAGAACGTTGTTACAGGTTCGTGCCGATAGGCCCTGAGACTCTGGCCGCCTGGGGTAAATGTACACTTAAGTTCCTATAGGAGGTGGGTGTGGAACTCATTGGGAAAACTAGAGACACGAGCGGCCAGTTTCCTGTTCCAGCGCCTCAGTGTCGCAGTTCAGAGGGGAAATGCATGCTGTATCCTGGGTACGCACCCAACATCCGAGGAGCTGGAAAAGGTCTTGAAAAAGGAAAATTGTTATATTGTTATATATATATGTGTATATTCTCTGTAAACTGTAGCATTGCAATAAAATAAGAGAGTATATATATATATATATATATATATATATATATATATATATATATATATATATATATATATATATACATATATACATATATATATATATATATATATATATATATATATATATATATATATATATATATATTTATATATTGTGACGGTAAATGTGTTGGAGTGTTGATGTTCGGCTGTTTTCAATAGCAGGGGGCAATGCCTCGTCACATTTACAGAAAAAAAAGAAACAGCTTGCCTGTTTGTCTGTGGTAAGGTAATGGGAAGACACACAAAACACAAAGTATAAACAATGAAATTTTAATTACTCTAGAAAACAAGATATGAATAAAGACAATCCCTTGGCTTACGTAAAATTCAAAACAAGTCAACAAACAAAACAACATGAATAATTAATGGCTGTAAAATTTACTCTAAAACAAAATGAAGTGCAATACAATGGTAATAATATAATCAGGTGCTGAGAATACTGGCTTAAGCTGCCACCTCCCTTAGTACACGACAGCCAGAGCTTTGTCTACCAGTGAGAGATGTCAACTCCAAAGAGCACAGAGATATTCTGAGGAGTACGGCGTGTGCTGGCCCAGACGTCGACTCAGGTAGTGGCGTGAGTGCAGGTGCAGTGACACACCAGCCAATCAGGAGCAGGCAGGCGGAGAATGGGTAGTTTGCTCGTTGACGGCGGGCAGGAGCCGGGGTGTCTGGTGGTGCAAGGTACGCTTTGCTTCCTTTGCAAAACATTTTGCGATACTGGTGGACGTATCTTCAATATAGTATTGTGACGATAATCTCCTTCAAGAGATTGAGCCTGCTCTTCCCTCCAAAATTACGTCTTCACAATTATATAAAAAGACTATGGAAGAAATGTCCAACAACAACGACAACAACACCAGCACCAGCAAGGCTTGCCAGGGTGAGCAGAAACGTATGCAACCAGCCACCTGTTCGAACTCCAACCACCAAACTACCCGTTGATCGCTACGGCTCCGCTGATTGGTCGCCGGTCTGGCTGCACCTGCACTCGCCCCCCAATACTACCTGATGTCTGGGGTCGCCCCAACATCAGTCTTCAGAATGTTCCGTGCTTTCGTAGCCAGCACTCCTCCCAGCTAGACGTTAGCGTGTACTGAGAGAGGTGGTGGCTTTAAGCCAATATTCCAGCACCTCCCACTTAACTTTTGTGTTGCACTTCTTATTTTGCCTTAACGTAACTTTCATTGTGTCATTTAAGTATTCTTATTATTTTGATTCATTGATTTTATTATACATATTTGTTTGTCCATATTTTCATGTTTTGATTTATTTAACGTAATTAAAATTTCATTGTTAAAGTTTTACTTGTGTTTTGTGTGTCTTCTCCTTACCTTACCACAGACGAAGTTCCAGTTTTTCTATTTTTTTTATAACTATGTGACGAGGCCATACCCCTAGCCTTAAACAGCCGAACACCAACGCGTTACCGTCACAAGTTTTATGGGGGCCTGTCCTAGGAGCCTCACTCAGGTACTGGTGCCAAGTGGTAATTTATGGTAAGCGTATTTAACTTTGTTAACGTAGCTTTACTATTTTTCATTCAATTTCATTTTTTATAAGGTGCGGTGTATTGTGCATTACGAGAGTAACATATAGTGAAGGTGAGACAACTTTGGATTACGTGGTGACTGTAGGCCTCAGTCATACTCTTAATTGGTCATCTCTCCCTCCATGTTATTACTCGTATTTACCATCTATGTCCCTTGAATATTTCTCATTCTGACAGATCATCATATTGGTACCCTGGTACTGTGGTCTGCCCCGGGTCAAGAGTACCCAATCTTCTGCAATCTGACTGTAGGAGGACAAAGAGGGCCATAGTTCCTCTAGCTCGAACTTTAGTTGCTGAATTGGGACCTCAGCAGCAGTTCTCGTCACCAGTTGACACCTCGCACCCCTACACGTCAGTCAGAGATGATGATACATACAACGGTAGGGAATTAGCTTATTTTTTCAGAGCACAAAAATTCGCTAATTCTGTAAGTATCATATTAAATTCAGTAGGAAAAACTTGCTTTATGTCCTATAGAGACTTGGCAAGGTATGCCTACATCCTTGGACTACCAATTTTACTTTTGAAGCATTTAACTGTTTCAGTTGTTTTCGAAACTTTTGTTTCATTTGTTAGTAGGATTTTCTTGCCCTTATTCTCTTACATGAGTACCGGGTACAAGATTTCCTGCGCCCTTGATTTAATTTAATCATTTAATATCTTTCACTTAACGTTAATTGTTAAAGATCACACAGGATAGGTACCAGTTGCCACGTTGTCCTGTTTCTGACATTTCATTATTGAACATTCGTGTACCTTTATTTGCTAATTTCACCATGTTTCGTCTCCAAACTTTCCGTGCAAATCCAGCAGGTGAAATAGGGACTTTGAGTCGTGCCAAGAGGACTGAACTACAAACTCTTGCACATGAGTATCAACTAGAAGTTCCCTACCAAGCCAACAAAAATGACCTACACAACCTGTTGCTGGATTACTATTTAGAGCAAGGTAAGATAGACTCTGAAACTCATGAAACTTACTATATTGCAGATAAAACTGACTTGGCAACGATGAAACTTAAACTAGAGCTGGCTAAGATTGAACGTGAGCAGCAAAAGGAAGCCCGCGAACAGCAAAGGGAAGCCCTCGAACAACAAGAACGAGCTGCTGCCATACGAAGAGAAGAACAAGAACGCGAAGCTGCTTTGAGGAGGGAAGAACAAGAACGAGAAATCACCCTCAGAGAACGTGAAGCTGCTTTGAGGAGAGAAGAACACGAACGTGAGGTCGCATTACTCCGTGAACGTGAACGAGTACAGCTTGAAACACTCCAGGAGCGGGAACGCTTACAGCTTGAAACCAAACAACGCGAGTTGGAAATACAACGCGAACATGACAAGCAACAAGCAACTCTGGCTCTTGAGTGTCGTCAACGGGAATACACGTTGGAAACTTCACACCTCGCTCAACGCCAGCAAGCTACTGCCAATCTTCCCGTCAGTTTTAATATATCACATGCAAGTAAGTTAATGCCATCCTTTGTAGAAGCAGAAGTTGATGTGTTCTTTACCACCTTTGAAACCCTTGCTAATCAACTCAGTTGGCCTGTCGACCAATGGGCCACACTTCTCAGAGTCCATCTTACAGGTAGAGCTGCAGTCACACTCAGTACTTTGGCGTCTGAGAATGACTACTACACTCTGAAACAAGCAGTGTTGGACGCCTACCTCCTCTCTACTGAAAGTTATAGAAGGAAATTCCGTGACCACCTGAAGGCAAGTACCACTACCTTCCTCGAGTTTGCTAACACGAAACGGAGGTATTTCATGAAATGGCTGGAAGCAGCACATGTCTCTACTTTTGCAGAACTCGTCAACCTGATGCTTGTTGAAGAATTCTTGAGACGTGTGCCACCTCCTGTCCGCCTCTACTTAGCAGATAAAGAAGAAACCGACTACCTGAAGTGTGCTAAGTCGGCTGACACTTACAGCCTCATCCACCGGCTGACACCTGAACCATCCTCCAGTAAGAAGTCGTGGTACAGTTACGAGAAGGTGAGCCCCGATCAAGCTGGTTCACAACTGTACTGCAAATATTGTAGACTCTATGGACATACCATAGACAAGTGTGGTAAGTCTCAATACAAGGGAACCACTGACCAACAACGACCCAAACCAACTCCTCCTAAGTCCGGTAAGCCTGTGATGAATGTTGGTGTTGATGTTAATGATCTTTCTCTTTTCAGTAACCACCTGTATACTGGAACTGTCTCTGCCAACGGTTCAAATCCGGAGGGACGTTTCAAATTGAAGATCTTGAGGGACACAGCGGCTCTACAATCGATCATCTTGAAGTCGGCTGTGCCCAACATAGTCTACACCGGGGAAACAGTCTTCATCACTGACCTCACTGCTACCACTCCATACCCTCTCGCCAGAGTCCACCTGGATTGTCCCTACGTGAACGGGGAAGTCCAAGTCGCCGTCAGGGAAAAGCCTTTTCCCATGCCTGGAGTGCAACTTCTCCTAGGCAACGACTTGGCAGAAGACCTGCAACCGACCAACCTGATCGTCATGGACAAACCCCAGGTGTGTAACTCTGTGCCAAGTAACCCTATTCTTGAGTATGTTCCAGCAGAGGTTCAAGAGAGTGATGATGTTTCTCCTCCGGTTCTCGTGACCACCCGTGCACAAGCCGCACGTCCACAGCCAGCTGACTCTACTGCTACCGCTGTCCCTCAAGACCCTCAGAAACTACCCCCGCATCTGACCAAGTTGGAGTTCCGTAAGTTGCAGAGGGAAGATCTTACTTTAACACCATTGTTTTTCCAGGCTGAGACTCAACCCGACAGTATTCCTGGGTTCTTCCTAGAGAACGACTTGCTCTACCGCAGATATAGACCCAGTAAACTGAAGGAGGAGGACGATTGGGCCAACATCGAACAACTTGTGATTCCCACCAGCCTGCGGCCCACTATTCTACACCTGGCCCACGGAGCATTCTCCCACTACGGCTTCAACAAGACTTACCATGGGATTCGTCAAGACTACTACTGGCCAGGTATGGTAAATAACGTCAAACAGTACGTAAAACAGTGTCATACATGTCAGATGGCAGGCAAACCGAACGTCTCCATTCCCAGAGCACCACTGATTCCCATACAGGTGCCTGCGGAACCTTTCCACAGACTCATAATAGACTGTGTTGGTCCTTTACCTCGGACCAGTTCAGGTAACGCCTACATCCTAACCATCCTGTGTCCTACCACCAGATTTCCCATAGCAGTTCCAGTGAAGAACATCACGGCTGCTACGGTTATCAAACATCTACTGAAGATCTTCACTCAATACGGATTTCCCAGGGAGATTCAAAGTGACTGTGGCACCAACTTCACCAGTGATCTCTTCAAAAGGACACTGGAGGAGTTCAACATCAAACAGGTATTGTCCAGCCCCTATCATCCTGCTTCACAGGGTTCTCTTGAACGTAGTCATCAGACCATCAAAGCACTCTTGAAAAAGTTTTGTAGTGAAACCTCAAAGGATTGGGATAAGCAGATTGACCTAATAATGTGTATTTTCAGAAGTCTCCCCAATGAGTCCCTAGGAGTATCTCCTTATGAGATGCTCTACGGCCGTAAGTGCCGTACTCCCCTTAAGGTTTTCAAAGACTCTCTCAGAGATGCCACCTTCAGTGAGCATCAGAATGTGCCCCAGTTTCTTCAAAACCTTCAGCACATTCTAGAGAGAGTCCACCGCTTTGCCCATGATAATCTATTGAAAGCCCAGGTGAGAATGAAGACTCATTACGACCAGACCAGCAAAGTAAGAAAATTCAAGCCGGGAGACTTCGTCCTTGCTTATTTCCCTATCCCAGGTTCACCTTTACAAAACAGATTTTCAGGACCCTACTGCGTCAAAGAGTGCAGAAGCAACAACACATATGTGATAGAGACTCCAGATAGGCGGCGGAAGACCCAGCTGTGCCACGTCAACCTCCTGAAGCAATATAATGGTACTCCTCCCACTGTCTTGATTAATTGTTCTACCTTCACAGAACCCTACATCCACAGTGAGACCATCCCGGCTTCTTCTCCCGAAAGCACTGACAAGGAGTCGGCGCTTTCTAATTCCAAAATCCTTAATGATCTTCCCAAATGCTTTCAGGATAATAATCGTGCTCCTATGCCCTCTTCTAATTCCACTCTCACCTCGTCAGATAAGCCCTACATCCTCCATGTCGACGCCAATGGTACCGACGATGGTGGTGTCGTGATGCAGCAACGAGGCGAGAAGAATTCACCTGTCAGCAACTACTGCTACAAGGAACGACGGAACAATTGGCAAGGAGCTACTCTTCCTCATCCTGAAGCTTCAGCACTTCACTCCACACCTGAAAAGTGCTCGGTCCACCATCAATACGGACCACACCACCCTACACCTCCTGCAGCACGCCCACTTCTCATCTCAACGTCTTCTACTATGGGCTTGCTACCTGCAGAAATTCAACCTGGAGACACGCTATACCAAGAGTCTGACAACATCTTAGCCCATGATCTCTCCAGAGTTTATGAAGTAGAAGCAACTCTATCCATTACTCCACCACATAACGACGTACTTCTTCCAGAACCGCAGGCTTCGGGGGAGAGTTGTGACGATAATCTCCTTCAAGAGATTGAGCCTGCTCTTCCCTCCAAAATTACGTCTTCACAATTATATAAAAAGACTATGGAAGAAATGTCCAACAACAACGACAACAACACCAGCACCAGCAAGGCTTGCCAGGGTGAGCAGAAACGTATGCAACCAGCCACCTGTTCGAACTCCAACCACCAAACTACCCGTTGATCGCTACGGCTCCGCTGATTGGTCGCCGGTCTGGCTGCACCTGCACTCGCCCCCCAATACTACCTGATGTCTGGGGTCGCCCCAACATCAGTCTTCAGAATGTTCCGTGCTTTCGTAGCCAGCACTCCTCCCAGCTAGACGTTAGCGTGTACTGAGAGAGGTGGTGGCTTTAAGCCAATATTCCAGCACCTCCCACTTAACTTTTGTGTTGCACTTCTTATTTTGCCTTAACGTAACTTTCATTGTGTCATTTAAGTATTCTTATTATTTTGATTCATTGATTTTATTATACATATTTGTTTGTCCATATTTTCATGTTTTGATTTATTTAACGTAATTAAAATTTCATTGTTAAAGTTTTACTTGTGTTTTGTGTGTCTTCTCCTTACCTTACCACAGACGAAGTTCCAGTTTTTCTATTTTTTTTATAACTATGTGACGAGGCCATACCCCTAGCCTTAAACAGCCGAACACCAACGCGTTACCGTCACAGTATCTTGTACTTGAATGACGTGAATTATGTTGGGAAGAGCAGGCTCAATCTCTCGTGACAAAGATTATCCTCACAACTCTCCCCCGAAGCCTGTGGTTCCGGAAGAAGTTACGTCTTCATGTGGTAGAGTGATAGGTGGAGTTGCCTCTACTTCATAGACTCTGGAGAGGGCGTCGGCTATGATGTTGTAAGAACCCTTGATATAGAGATCTCCAGGTTGAATTTCTGCAGTTATCAAGCCCAACGTAGAAGACGTCGACTGTGGAATTGGGCTTGCTGCAGGAAGTGTAGGGTGTTGTGGTCTGTGTTGATGGTGGTAGACCAAGCACTTTTCAGGTATTGTTTGAAGTGCTGCACGTTCAGGACGATGAGTAGCTCCCTGTCGATTGTGCGGTAGTTCCCTGTAGCTGTGGTCGTTAACAGGTATATTCTCCTCGCCTCGTTGCTGTATTAGGTCACCCCCGATGCCGGTACCACTGGCGTCGACATGGAGGATGAAAGACTTGGTGATATCTGACGAGGTGAGAATAGGATATGAATATGGTAACGGAGCACTATTATGGTCCTGAAAATGGTTATGAGGATCAGTTAGGATTTCCGAATTGGAAAGCGCTGACTCAGTGTCAGTGCTTTCGGGAGGAGAAGCAGGGAAGGTCTCACTGTGGATGTATGGACCTTTAAAGGAAGAATATGTTATCAATACAGTGGGAGGAGTACCGTTATATAGCTTCAGGAGGTTGACGTGGCACAACTGGGTCTTCCGCCGCCTATCTGGAGTCTCTAGAACGTAGTTGTGGTTGTTTCTGCACTCCTTGATGCGGTAGGGTCCTGAAAACCTGTTTTGCAAAGGAGAACCTGGGATAGGGAAATAGGCAAGCACGAAGTCCCCTGGATTAAATTTCCTTACTATGCTGTTCTGGTCATAATGAGTCTTCATCCTCTCCTGTGCTTTCAATAGATTATCCTTGGCAAAGTTATGTACCCTCTCTAGAATGTGTTGTAGGTTTTGAAGAAACTGGGGCACATTCTGATGCTCACTGAAGGTGGCATCACGTAGAGAGTCTTTCAGAGCTTTGAGAGGAATACGGCACTTACGTCCGTAGAGCATCTCATAAGGAGATACTCCAAGAGACTCATTGGGAAGACTTCTAAAGATACACATTATCAAATCAATTTGCTTATCCCAATCCTTAGAGGTTTCATTGCAAAACTTCTTCAGGAGTTCTTTATTAGTCTGATGACTACGCCCAAGAGAACCCTGTGAAACAGGATGATAGGGGCTGGACAATACCTGTGTGATGTTGAACTCTTCCAGTGTCCTCTTGAAGAGATCACTGGTGAAGTTGGTGCCACAGTCGCTCTGAACCTCCCTTGGAAATCCATACTGGGTGAAGATCTTCAATAAGTGTTTCACAACCGTAGCAGCCGTAATGTTCTTTACTGGAACTGCTATGGGGAATCTGGTGGTAGGACACATGTTAGTTAGTATATAGGCGTTACCAGAACTGGTCCGAGGTAAAGGACCAACACAGTCTATAATAGGTCTGTGGAAAGGTTCCGCAGGCACCTGTATGGGAGTCAGTGGTGCTCTGGGGATAGAGATGTTCGGTTTACTTGCCATCTGACATATATGACACTGTTTGACGCCCTGTTTGACGCTAATTACCATACCTGGCCAGTAGTAGTCTTGACGGATTCCGTGGTAGGTCTTGTTAAATCCGTAGTGTGAGAGTGCTCCGTGGGCCAGGTGTAGAATAGTGGGCCGCAGGCTGGCAGGAATCACTAGTTGTTCGACGTTGGCCCAGTCGTCCTCCTCCTTCAGTTTACTGGGTCTATATCTGCGGTAGAGCAACTCGTTCTCTAGGAAGAACCCAGGAATACTGTCAGGTTGAGTCTCAGCCTGGAAGAATAATGGTGTCAAGGTAAGATCTTCCCTCTGTAACTTACGGAACTCCAACGTGGTCAGATTCAGGGGTAGTTTCTGAGGGTCTTGAGGGACAGCGGTAGCAGTAGAGTCAGCTGGCTGTGGTCGTGCAGCTTGTGCACGGGTGGTCACTAAAACCGGCGGAGAAACTTCATCACTCTCTTGAACCTTTGCTGGAACATACTCAAAGATGGGATTATCCATTACAGAGGTACACACCTGGGGTTTGTCCATGACGATCAGGTTGGTCGGTTGCAGGTCTTCTGCCAAGTCGTTGCCCAGGAGAAGTTGCACTCCAGGCATGGGAAAAGGATTTTCCCTGATGGCGACTTGGACTTCTCCGGTCACGAAGGGACAATCCAGGTGGACTCTGGCGAGAGGATAAGGAGTGGTAGCAGTGAGGTCAGTGATGCAGACGGTTTCCCCGGTGTAGGCGATATTGGGCACAGCTGATTTCAAAATAATTGATTGAAGAGCCGCTGTGTCCCTCAAGATCTTCAGTTTGAAACGTGCCTCCGGATCTGAACCGTTGGTGGAGACAGTTCCAGTATACAGGTGTTTACTGAAAAGAGAAAGATCATTAACATGAACACCAACATTCATCACAGGCTTACCGGACTTAGGAGGAGTCTGTTTGGGTTTAGTGGATTCAGTATTTCCTTTGTAATGAGACTTACCACATTTATCTATGGTATGTCCATAGAGTCTACAATACTTACAGTACAATTGCGAGCCAGCTTGATCGGTACTCACTTTCTCGTAACTGTACCAAGACTTCACCACTCCGTGAACAAGTTCTGTGGTGGTTCTGGTGTCAGCCGGTGGATGAGGCTGTAAGTGTCAGCCGACTTAGCACACTTTAGGTAGTCGGTTTCTTCTTTATCTTCTAAATATAAACGGACAGGAGGCGGCACACGCCTCAAGAATTCTTAAACTAGCATGAGGTTGACGAGTTCTGCAAAGGTAGAGACATGTGCTGTTTCCAGCCATTTCATAAAATATCTCCTTTTGTTATTAGCAAATTCTAGAAAGGTAGTGGTACTTGCCTTTAGGTGGTCACGGAATTTTCTTCGATAGCTTTCGGTGGAGAGAAGGTAGGCGTCCAACACTGTTTGTTTCAGAGTCTGGTAGTCATTCTCAGACGCCAAAGTACTGAGTGTAACTGCAGCTCTACCTGTGAGATGTACTCTGAGAAGGGTAGCCCATTGGTCGGCAGGCCAACTAAGTTGATTAGCAAGGGTCTCAAAGGTGGTGAAAAATACGTCAACTTCTATCTCTACGAATGGTGGCATTAACTTACTTGCATGTGAGATATTGAAACTGACAGGAAGACTGGCGGTAGCTTGCTGGCGTTGAGTGAGGTGTGTAGTTTCCAACGCGAGTTCTTGTTGACGACATTCCATAGCCATAGCAGCTTGTTGTTTGTCATGCTCGCGTTGTATCTCCAGGTGGCGTTGTTTTGCTTCAAGCTGTACTTTCTCACGTTCACGGAGTATTGCAATCTCACGTTCCTTGAGGGCGATTTCACGTTCCTGTTTTTCTTTCCTCAAGGCGGCTTCCTCTTTCCTCAGTTGTAGAGCTTCTTTTTCCAGGGCAGCTTCTCGTTCTTTTTCTTCCTTTCGTATGACAGCTGCTTCCCTTTGCTGTTCTCGTTCGACCTTGGCAAGCTCTAGTTTGAGTTTCATCGTTGCCAAATCAGGTTTATCTGCAATAGAGTAAGTTTCGTGAGTTTCAGAGTCAATCTTACCTTCCTCTAAGAGATGATCCAGTAACAGGTTATGCAGTTCATTTTTATTGGCTCCATGGGGAACATCTAGTTGGTACTCATGTGCAAGAGCTTGTAATTCGATCCTCTTGGCATGACTTAAGGTCCCTATTTCACCTGCTGGATCTGCACGGAAAGCTTGGAGACGAAACATGGTGAAATTAGCAAATAAATGCACAACGAATATACTGTTGTGATATGGTGAATGTCAGAAACAGGACAACGTGGCAACTGGTACCTATCCTGTGGAATCGTTAACAATTAATGTTAATTTCAAGATGGTAAATGATTAATAAATCAAGATCGCAGGAAATCTTGTACCCGGTACTCAATGTAAGAGGATAAGGGCAAGAAAATCCTACTAAATAAGCGAAACTGAGTTTCTAAAACAAATGAAACAGTTAATTGCCTCAAAAGTGAATTAGGTAGTCCAAGAATGTAGGCATACCTTGCCGAGTCTCTATAGGACATAAGCAAGATTTTCCCACAGAAATGAAATATGATACTTACAGAATTAGCGAACTTTTGTGCTCTGAAAAAAGAAAGCTAATTCCCTACCAAGGTAAGTATCATCATCTCTGACCGACGTGTAGGGGTGCGAGGTGTCAACTGGTGACGAGAACTGCTGCTGAGGTCCCAATTCAGCAACTAAAGAGGAAGTCCGTGCAAGAGGAACTATGGCCCTCTTTATCCTCCTACCATCGGATTGCAGAAGATTAGGTGCTCTTGACCCGGGGACAGACCACAGTACCAGGGTACCAATATGATGATCTGCCGAAAATATGAGAAATATCCTAGGGACAAAAGATAGTAAACACGAGTAATAACACGGAGGGAGAGATGACCAATTAAGAGAACGACTGAGGCCTACAGTCACCACGTAATCCAAAGTTGTCTCACCTTCACCATATGATACTCTCGAAATGCACAATACACACAGCACCATATGAAAATAAAATTGAATATTGAAAATAGTGAAAAGCTACTTTACCAAAGCCAAGTACGCTTACCACAAATTTACGATCTGGTACTAGTACCTGAGTGAAGCTCCCGGACAGGCCCCTCTGAAATGTGACAGTAAATGTGTTGGAGTGTTGATGTTCGGCTGTTTTCAATAGCAGGGGGCAATGCCTCGTCACATTTACAGAAAAAAAGAAACAGCTTGCCTGTTTGTCTGTGGTAAGGTAATGGGAAGACACACAAAACACAAAGTATAAACAATGAAATTTTAATTTCTCTAGAAAACAAGATATGAATAAAGACAATCCCTTGGCTTACGTAAAATTCAAAACAAGTCAACAAACAAAACAACATGAATAATTAATGGCTGTAAAATTTACTCTAAAACAAAATAAAGTGCAATACAATGGTAATAATATAATCAGGTGCTGAGAATACTGGCTTAAGCTGCCACCTCCCTTAGTACACCTCAGCCAGAGCTTTGTCTACCAGCAAGAGATGTCAACTCCAAAGAGCACAGAGATATTCTGAGGAGTACGGCGTGTGCTGGCCCAGACATCAACTCAGGTAGTGGCGTGAGTGCAGGTGCGGCGACACACCAGCCAATCAGGAGCAGGCAGGCGGAGAATGGGTAGTTTGCTCGTGGACGGCGGGCGGGAGCTGGTGTGTCTGGTGGTGCAAGGTACGCTTTGCTTCCTGGGCAAAACGTTTGGCGAAACTGGTGGAAGTATCTTCAATATAGTATCTTGTACTTGAATGACGTGAATTATGTAGGGAAGAGTAGGCTCAATCTCTCTTGAAAGAGAATATCGTCACAATATATATATATATATATATATATATATATATATATATATATATATATATATATATATATATATATATATATATATATATATATATATATATATATATATATATATATATATATATATATATATATATATATATATATATATATATATATATATATATATATATATATATATATATATATATATATATATATATATATATATATATATATATTAGTATATTTTGGTAGCAGTCTTTCCTGTAGACATATATTATTAAATATGACCGAAAAAGTAAGATTAATAATTCTAACACGAATTTTCTCAATCTTTTGTACATTACGCTTCACTGTTGGAGGTAAATCAAAAATTAATTCTCCAAAATTCATTTTTATTTCTAGTCTGACGCGACACGGGCGCGTTTCGTAAAACTTATTACATTTTCAAAGACTTTAGTTCACAAATACACAACTGAATAGAACTTACGTATCTCCGATTTTATATCTACATTTGAGTGAGGTGGGAGGGGTGATGTGGCATTAACACAAGACAGAACAAGAGGGGATATTAATAGGGTATTAAAAGTATCAACACAAGACAGAACACAAACAATGGGTATTGAATAGAAGTGTTTGTAGAAAGCCTATTGGTCCATATTTCTTGATGCTTCTATATTGGAGCGGAGTCTTGAGGTGGGTAGAATATAGTTGTGCAATAATTGGCTGTTGATTGCTGGTGTTGACTTCTTGATGTGTAGTGCCTCGCAAACGTCAAGCCGCCTGCTATCGCTGTATCTATCGATGATTTCTGTGTTGTTTACTAGGATTTCTCTGGCGATGGTTTGGTTGTGGGAAGAGATTATATGTTCCTTAATGGAGCCCTGTTGCTTATGCATCGTTAAACGCCTAGAAAGAGATGTTGTTGTCTTGCCTATATACTGGGTTTTTTGGAGCTTACAGTCCCCAAGTGGGCATTTGAAGGCATAGACAACGTTAGTCTCTTTTAAAGCGTTCTGTTTTGTGTCTGGAGAGTTTCTCATGAGTAGGCTGGCCGTTTTTCTGGTTTTATAGTAAATCGTCAATTGTATCCTCTGATTTTTGTCTGTAGGGATAACGTTTCTTTTAACAATATCTTTCAGGACCCTTTCCTCCGTTTTATGAGCTGTGGAAAAGAAGTTCCTGTAAAATAGTCTAATAGGGGGTATAGGTGTTGTGTTAGTTGTCTCTTCAGAGGTTGCATGGCTTTTCACTTTCCTTCTTATGATGTCTTCGACGAAACCATTGGAGAAGCCGTTATTGACTAGGACCTGCCTTACCCTACAGAGTTCTTCGTCGACTTGCTTCCATTCTGAGCTGTGGCTGAGAGCACGGTCGACATATGCGTTAACAACACTCCTCTTGTACCTGTCAGGGCAGTCGCTGTTGGCATTTAGGCACATTCCTATGTTTGTTTCCTTAGTGTAGACTGCAGTGTGGAAACCTCCGCTCTTTTCCATGACTGTTACATCTAGAAAGGGCAGCTTCCCATCCTTTTCCATCTCGTAAGTGAAACGCAGCACGGAACTCTGCTCAAATGCCAACTCTGCAGGAGCTGAAGGAGGCATTTGAGCAGAGTTCCGTGCTGCGTTTCACTTACGAGATGGAAAAGGATGGGAAGCTGCCCTTTCTAGATGTAACAGTCATGGAAAAGAGTGGAGGTTTCCACACTGCAGTCTACACTAAGGAAACAAACATAGGAATGTGCCTAAATGCCAACAGCGACTGCCCTGACAGGTACAAGAGGAGTGTTGTTAACGCATATGTCGACCATGCTCTCAGCCACAGCTCAGAATGGAAGCAAGTCGACGAAGAACTCTGTAGGGTAAGGCAGGTCCTAGTCAATAACGGCTTCTCCAATGGTTTCGTCGAAGACATCATAAGAAGGAAAGTGAAAAGCCATGCAACCTCTGAAGAGACAACTAACACAACACCTATACCCCCTATTAGACTATTTTACAGGAACTTCTTTTCCACAGCTCATAAAACGGAGGAAAGGGTCCTGAAAGATATTGTTAATAGAAACGTTATCCCTACAGACAAAAATCAGAGGATACAACTGACGATTTACTATAAAACCAGAAAAACGGCCAGCCTACTCATGAGAAACTCTCCAGACACAAAACAGAACGCTGTAAAAGAGACTAACGTTGTCTATGCCTTCAAATGCCCACTTGGGGACTGTAAGCTCCAAAAAACCCAGTATATAGGCAAGACAACAACATCTCTTTCTAGGCGTTTAACGATGCATAAGCAACAGGGCTCCATTAAGGAACATATAATCTCTTCCCACAACCAAACCATCGCCAGAGAAATCCTAGTAAACAACACAGAAATCATCGATAGATACAGCGATAGCAGGCGGCTTGACGTTTGCGAGGCACTACACATCAAGAAGTCAACACCAGCAATCAACAGCCAATTATTGCACAACTATATTCTACCCACCTCAAGACTCCGCTCCAATATAGAAGCATCAAGAAATATGGACCAATAGGCTTTCTACAAACACTTCTATTCAATACCCATTGTTTGTGTTCTGTCTTGTGTTGATACTTTTAATACCCTATTAATATCCCCTCTTGTTCTGTCTTGTGTTAATGCCACATCACCCCTCCCACCTCACTCAAATGTAGATATAAAATCGGAGATACGTAAGTTCTATTCAGTTGTGTATTTGTGAACTAAAGTCTTTGAAAATGTAATAAGTTTTACGAAACGCGCCCGTGTCGCGTCAGACTAGAAATAAAAATGAATTTTGGAGAGTTAATTTTTGATTTACCTCCAACAGTGAAGCGTAATGTACGAAAGATTGAGAAAATTCGTGTTAGAATTATTAATCTTACTTTTTCGGTCATATTTAATAATATATATATATATATATATATATATATATATATATATATATATATATATATATATATATATATATATATATATGTATATATATATATATATATATATATATATATATATATATATATATATATATATATATATATATATATATATATATATATATATATATATATATATATATATATATATATATATATATATATATATATATATATATATTTGGTGTATACTGGCAGCAGGTTTTCTTTCAAACATGTTTCATTGAATATGACCGCATATTCTGTATTTATTATTTTCTGGTTTAGGGCTTCTATCCCTCTAACTATTTTCTTAGCATCAGGGCTTAATTGAAATAGGAGTTCTCCAAAACTCATTTTCGTACTTTTAAGGTGAAGAAAAGAAGTGATTTACTATAGAGTGTATTACACTTATTTGTATAATTTGCACGACGTTTCGAACCTCCATGGTTCATTCTCAAGTGAACAGATCTTACAATACTAGTTGATTTTATACCCGCATTAGGTCAGGTGATAACACAATGAAGGTGAAAACATAGGGGGATACATAAGGGATAAATGTGAGGTGAAACATAGAGGCTGCAGAAGGCTTATTGGCCCATACGAGGCATCTATCTAAACACAAAGATTAATCCAGTGTAATTGGCCTGTTATGTTGGACATTGTCTTCTGTGTTGGCATCGATATGTTCTTGTCTTGTCCTTACTCTCATGGTGGGTAGAGTAAATAGTTCCGTGATTTGGGTGTTCATGGTAGGTCGCTCTATTCTTATGTGAATTGCCTCAAGAATTTGTAATCTTCTTGAATCTTGGGTTTTGTCTATTATGCAAGTATTCTTGTTCAACATTTCTCTTGTTAGAGTAATGTCATGGGCTTGTCTCATGTGATTCCTAGGGGCACCAGATTGAAGATGGCATGTCAAACGCCTCGTCAGCTTGGTCGACGTCATACCTATGTACTTACATTGAAGGTTACATCCTTCGTGGGGGCAAGTGTACATGTATACAACGCTTGACTGCTGTAGAGGGTTCTCCGTCGGCTTCGTGCTGTTTTTGATAAGGAGTTCGGAAGTCTTCTTGGTTTTGTAGAATATTATCAGGTTTATGTTTTGGTTAGGAGTAGTGCTTTTTACTCCTTTACGGATTATTTCTTTCCTCTTTTATATGTTCACTGTGCATGGTTGATTTGTAATATAATTTTATTGGGGGTGTTGTGGTTTCTGTTCTAGGTTCTGAATTATACCAACGGTTCAAGTGTCTTCTTATAGCAGCGTTTATTTCCGCGTTGCTATATCCGTTGTTCACCAATACCTGAGTTACTCTTTCAAACTCTCTACTCACGTTGCTCCATTCAGAGCAGTGGGTAAGCGCTCGACGAATATAAGCATTGAGAACACTGGTTTTGTATCTTGGGGGCACTCACTTCTACCGTTCAGGCATAATCCTATGTTGGTGGGCTTGGTATAAACGTTGGTGCTTAAAGAGGTTCCTGTTTTTGTTATTAGTACATCCAAGAATGGCAGACTGTTATTTTCACTATTTTCATGTGTAAATCGGAGTACTGACTCTCTCTCTAGGTGTCTTTTTAGGTCAATAAGTTCATCTGAGTCTTTTACTATTACGAATATGTCATCTACATAACGGCAGTATACAGTTGGTTTTTGTCTGCTACTGAAGACCCTATCTTCGATGGTTCCCATATAAAAATTAGCAAATAGAACTCCTAAGGGGGAGCCCATTGCTACTCCGTCTATTTGTAAATACATGTCTCCTTGTGGACTGATGAAAGGGGCTTCCATTGTACATGCTTCGAGAAGACTTTTCAAGTGTGGCTCAGGTATGTCTAATTTGGGGGTGCTCTCGTCTCTGTGTACTCTGTCCAGTATCATTCCTATGGTTGTGTCGACTGGGACGTTGGTAAATAGGGATTCAACGTCCAGGGAAGCGATGATTCCATCGGGCTGGGTAGATTTGATCAATTCTAGGAAATCTGCTGATGATTGTAGACTAAACTTACTTGGAGTGTATGGAGTTAGGAGTTCATTGAGTTTCTTTGCCAGGTGATAAGTTGGGGTTGGTATTTGGCTGATTATAGGGCGTAGTGGGTTACCTGGTTTATGCGTCTTAACATTGCCGTAGGCATATCCTAAGCCATAGTCGCCTTGAAGTTTATTGAAATGCACACTACCTTTCTTTGCGTTGATTGCTGTAATTGTTCTGTTTACTTTCCGCTTAAGGTCTTCTACGGGGTTCCTCGTGATTCGTTGAAATTTGGAGTCGTCACTTAGGATGTCGCTAATTTTGTTCATGTATTCATGGGTAGGAATCAATACATATGCTGCTGTTTTGTCGGCTTTTCTTATTGTTACGTCTTTCAGATTTTTTAGTTGTTTCGCTGCTTCTTTGAGTCGTGGGGTTAAGATTGTAGATGAATATGTTCCTCGTTTTTTCCCTGCTTCTGCCAGTAGTTCAGCTTGAAGTGTGTCAGTGGTGATGACTTTTTTGTTGTCTTCTAGCTTATGGATATCGTCCAGAAGCATTTCGATTTCCAGGCGTTTTTGATGCATCTTTGGTTTAGATAAGAATTGACAATTTAGACCAAGATTTAAGAGGTCTCGTTGGTCCTGGGTAAGATCATAAGAAGTCAGGTTAAAGTAGCCATCTTTAGGACGAGGGATTTTTAGCTGTCCACCGTTTAGGGATGTTAACTTACGGAGTGTCTTTGTTTCTACAAGAGTTTTATGTTGTTGTTTCAGGTTAAATAGTTCACTGTTGATGGTTTGCTTGAGTTGGATAGGGATGTCGTACTGGGTCCATTTGTTTAACAGATGCTCCGCCTGCTCTATAAAGGTTTGGAGGGCTTCCTTCTTCTTGTTTAGTTGATGCCGAATGAGCTCAACTAAACGCATATATATATTTATATGTATATATATATATATATATATATATATATATATATATATATATATATATATATATATATATATATATATATATATATATATATATAACTGAAAACTCACACCCCAGAAGTGACTCGAACTCATACTGCCAGGAGCAACACAACTGGTATGTACAGGGACGCCTTAATCCACTTGACCATCACGACCGGACAAAAGGTTTCAGTTGCATATAGTCCTGGGGACCATTCAGGCTTGTTCGCATTTGTGTTCCTCACGTGTGCCCCAAAGAATGAGGTGATTTAATAAAATGCTATGCCCAAGATTACCATCCGAGTGCCGGCGGGGAAGTGGTTCAAATAGCTTCGGCTATCACTTCCTTTTGTCCGGTCGTGATGGTCAAGTGGATTAAGGCGTCCCTGTACATACCAGTTGTGTTGCTCCTGGCAGTATGGGTTCGAGTCACTTCTGGGGTGTGAGTTTTCAGTTGCATATAGTCCTGGGGATCATTCAGGCTTGTTCGCATTTGTGTTCCTCACGTGTGCCCCAAAGAATGAGGTGATTTGATAAAATGCTATGCCCAAGATTACCATCCGAGTGCCGGCGGGGAAGTGGTTCAAATAGCTTCGGCTATCACTTCCTTTTGTCCGGTCGTGATGGTCAAGTGGATTAAGGCGTCCCTGTACATACCAGTTGTGTTGCTCCTGGCAGTATGGGTTCCAGTCACTTCTAGGGTGTGAGTTTTCAGTTGCATATAGTCCTGGGGACCATTCAGGCTTGTTCACATATATATATATATATATATATATATATATATATATATATATATATATATATATATATATATATATATATATATATATATATATATATATATATATATATATATATATATATATATATGCGAACAAGCCTGAATGGTCCCCAGGACAATATGCAACTGAAAACTCACACCCCAGAAGTGACTCGAACCCATACTCCCAGAAGCAACGCATCTGGTATGTACAAGACGCCTTAATCCACTTGACCATCACGACCGGACAAAATGAGGTGATAGCCTAAGCTATTTGAACCACCCCACCGCCGGCACTCGGATAGTAATCTTGGGCATAGCATTTTACCAAATCACCTCATTCTTTGGGGCACACGTGAGGAACACAAATGCGAACAAGCCTGAATATATATATATATATATATATATATATATATATATATATATCTATATATATATATATATATATATATATATATATATATATATATATATCTATATATATATATATATATATATATATATATATATATATATATATATATATATATATATATATATATATATATATATTTATATATATATATATATATATATATATATATATATATATATATATATATATATATATATATATATATATATATATATATATATATATATATACGTGTGTGTGTGTGTGTGTATATATTCTCTTACTCTGTTGGTAGTCCTCCCTGCTTGGCCCCTATGAGTGTACACGTCCCGGGAGTTCAGCTTTTAGAGGTTTGTTTGGCAGGCTTGGGCGCCGGTTCGCAGTACCCTGCCTGGGTTTCCCTTAGCGTGTAACCAAGGCTAAGGGCCCTGGAAAACCCCACTGGGGCTATGTGGTCCTATGGATGTGACCCCTGAGTCCCCCCTCGCGTCTTGCAAGTTGGAAGGTTGCTCTGTCTCCTTGTTTCAGTGTGACACTCAACACGTTTTGCCTCCGCCATGCTGCCTGTTAGGTCGGTGATTGTTTTGACCCGGAGTCGTGCGACGTGTGTTGTCTGTACGTACTCCAGTTCACTTAGGCCACTGATAATGATATGTGGGTGCAGGCTGCTATGGTGTTGCATGCTCGATTTAGGTTGCTGCAATGCGCTCGGTTGGTTGTAACCTCGGATGCCCCGAGACTGCCGTTTTGAATATAGGGACCCAGACTTGGGGGTTAGAGTCACCTCGGCTCTGGTTCTATCTGCCCCACCTAGTCCTTCCCCCTCTTTCGTTCATTCAGTCCCTCCCTCTCTTGCTTTCAGCTCCAAAACGTCTGAGGGTTTTGTAGTTGGGGCAGGGTTTAGTTGATGTTAAGACTAGGGCAGTCTCTGGGGTGGCCCCTTCTAGGATTGGGGCAGAGGCATTCGAGCCTGGTCCTTCTGCTGGAGCTTCTGGGTCTGGCCAGTGGGCCCCCTTCGTTCCTGTTTTTTTCGGCAGCTCCCGCCTTTCTTTAGAGATGGGGAATTTGGAGGCTGACTCGGCCCCGGGTCCTCAGGGCGAGGTTCCCAGGGTTGGCTTGGAGGCCTTGGGCCCCCATTGAACCCCGCTTGGGTTTTCCTGCCCTCCGAGCAGGGCTTGGTGTTACAAGGAGAGGGGTTCTCTTTCGCTCCCTCCGTGTACGAATTGGATTTGGTGTCCATCCCTCCCCGGGTTCAGTTCTGCGATTACGCAAGTTCTTCGGTTCCGTCCTTCCGGAGGTTTCCAGCTTCCCACGTCTCATCTTCTGATGTGAGGAAAGCCTTGGGGGCTTACCTCCTGCTCGACCCGGATTATGCCTATGTGATGGATCCGCGTTCCTCTGTGTACGGCTCTCCTGGTTCGTACTGGGTTCGTTATGAGGTTCCAGAGTCGTCCTGATGGCAGACTGTCCTCTTTTTTCGCTGAAGGCTTGGCACACGTTCTGTCGGTCCTGCGCGCTTGAGTGGCGTGAGACTCGGTCAGCATTTCAGGTTTTCCTAGGGGGCGACTTCGAGCACCTCTGCCATGGAAAAGTTACTTGTCATGGGGTGTATGATGTGTTACTCAGAAGGGCCAATAGCTAGAATCAAGATATATAAAAAATAGTGGGATAGATAGGCCCGGCCCCCAACGAACATGGGCTCCTGTTAATGCTTCAAGGTTTTAGAATGCAGGTCTGCTGTCTAGTATACAATCACCTACACCACTTCAACAGGATTAATGGATACCCCTCAAAAACTAACTTATTTATTAAACCCTCTACTAACCCCCAAATACATTACAATAAAAAAACACTTTACCACACTATTTTACGTTAACTACCTTGGTCCACATAGCCAGGATACAAGGCTTTCACTTGGAAAAAACTAGGGTAAAAGACTACTTTAAGAGAGGCACTCGAAAAGCTCGAAGCAGCCTGGGGTAGATAAGCCTCATGTGGTACCCTAGTCACAATGGAATACACTTAGGGATGCCCAAAACACTGGCTTATACTACACAATACTTATAATTAAAACACACACATCTAGCCAGTAACACGGTTACACAGGGTTATACATAACTCAGAGAATCACTGTAGACTAAGGTAAGGGAAAGAAAGAAGGAAGAGGAGAATGGAAACAGAACCACACAGGGAAGATGTTGCCACAAGCACAGCCAGACCAGAGAAGACCGAAGGAGCCTTCAGTGCCCGAGCTCCCCAAGTTGTTGTTGTCGGGAAGATAACCTAGCTGATCGTACAGCTACAAACCGTACAAGTCTTCATCGGCCTTCGTTTCTAGTTACTTTAATAGTTCTAAGAATAGCTGATAACTAGTTCAATATTATATTTAATAGACAACAAGCTCAAAGTCTGAATGCTCTGTGAGAAACAAGATTCATCTTGCGTTTGGCAAGGATGACGGGAATACTGCAGAAGCAAGCTTTAAGGGGTCCTGCATGTAATTGTTATTGTAATTGACTATCCTTCTCGCATGATCCAATCCTATCAATTAATGTAAAGTAATTATTTTGAATACAATTTGACCTCTGGTTTCCACCTAAGGAACCCAAGGTCGTAACACTCCTCCCCCTTTCAGAGAAAAATAATGTGGCTACTAGAATAGTAGTCATATTTTTTGTAAGAGCATACAGAGAATAAAAAGGAAAATCTATGCAATAAAAGAAAATCAATCAAAAACTAAAATTTCCCTGCAAGAAAAAGCACAGAGGAATTCTCTGAAAGAAATAGCACACAAAAATAAATTTTCTGAAAGAAAAATCACACGCAAAAAAAAACAAACGGGGAAGTCAATAAATTTGACATGGAATATTTAATGTCACAGGAGAACCTAAAAAAATAACTAAAGCATGACAGTTGGTATATGGCTTCCTGTGGCTCAGATGAATGTTACTCAGGCAACCTGGACAAAGCATCGGCTATCACGTTGAGCCAGCCCGGTAGGTGGGTAATGGAAAGATTGAAGTCCTGTAGGTACAATGCCCACCTGAGAATGCGTTTATTTTTCCCCTTCATCTGGTTTAAGAACACTAGTGGGTTATGGTCCATGTACACTTCCACTATATTTCCCATTAGATATACTTCAAACTTTTTACATGTTAACACTAGTGCCAACGCTTCTTTTTCTATCACTGAATAATTACGTTGCGCCTTGTCAAATTTCACAGAGTAATAGTATACTGGGTGGTACACTTGATCATCCCCAGTTTGCAACAACACTGCACCAGCACCCGAGTCAGACATGAATTTTAAACAGTCAGTCGAACCTTAGACTAGCAAGCACTGAGGCGGAAGCTAACATCAATTTCAAATTTTTAATCGCCTCTGTACAGTCTGTTGACCACTTAAATTTAACGGCCATTCGCAATAAGCCCATGAGAGGAGTGGCGACACTGGAAAAGTTCTGACAAAAGCATCGGTAGTATGTGCACATAAACCTTTGAATGTGCTTTTTAGACCGGAGCACTGGATACTCCAGAATGGCACTGACTTTATCTTGCCGAGGTAACATTTTTCCTTTGCCCACTTCATAACCGAGATACGTCACTGTGCCTTGGCCAAAATGACACTTTTTTGCACTTAGAGTTAAAATTGCACTTTTCAGAACTGTGAACAACTGGCATAACCTAGCTATGTGGTCAGCCCAATTATTATCAGAGAGCACAATGTCATCTAAATACGCCCAACAATTTACCACATTTGCGAGCAGAGAGTTCATTAGCCCCTGGAACGTTGCAGGGGCATTATGCAAGTCGAACGGTAACTCTTGATACTCGAAGACACCATACACCATCGGGTGTTATGAACGCAGTTAGTTGCTTGGCACAACAGTGAGCGGGATCTGATAGTATCCTCTCGAGAGATCGAATTTTGAGACGTACGTAGCGTTTCCGATCTCGTCGATGCAGTCTTCTAGGAGGGGCAGCGGATAGGCATCCACAATGGTCACCTTGTTGAGCTACCGATAGTCAGTGTATAATCGCCAGGAGCCGTCTGGTTTGGGGACCAAAAGGCAGGGCGAGCACCAAGAGCCCTGGCTCAACCGGATGAGGCCGTGCTGGAGCTGGAAGTCGACCTCTTTCAGTGCGATGGCCTTCTTTTCCGGACTCATCCGGTAGGGTTGAAGGCGAATGGGGGGTGTAGTCCGTCAACTCGACATCATGGTAGATGGCATCAGTCTGGGTCGGGACCTTCCTGAACAGACTGAAGAATTCGTCAAGCAACGACTGCACCTCCTCACGTTGGGCTATCTGCAAATGGGACAATCCCTTCTCCACAGCATTCACAGAACTAGAATTATTGAAAATGAGATTAGTGGGGTCCCCAGAACAATCATCCCTTCCCTCACTGGAAAAGGAAACATTGGTTAGTGCGACGGGCCTGGGGCCCTGGAACTTCTTCAGACGGTTCAAGTGTACCAGCATCACCTGGTTACGCTTGTCAGAGTGCCTTACTTTGTACGTGAGGTCCCCAACCTTTTCTGTCACAATATAGGGGCCTTCGTACTTGTGAGACATATTGTTCCCTTGTCGAGGCTTTAATGCCAGGACAGGGTCACCAGGCTGAAATACCCGCAACTTAGCCTTAACATCGTGTCGTTCTTTCATATTTTCTTAGGCCTTCCCAAGATATTTTAGTGCCAACGCCTTGCAGTCACTGAGTCTCTGGTGGTATTGCTCAAAGAAAGCCGAACCTTCGGTCAACGTTACGTTCCCTAAAAGATTCTCCTGTAACGTTTGTAAGGGTCTACGAACCCTCATGGCCAAAGACTAACTCAAAAGGAGAACAACCCAGTGAACCTTGTAACCCCTCTCGAGCAGCAAACAAAACATAAGTCAGGTTCTCATCCCAAAATTTGTGGGAATTCTCGCACGATGTCTTCAGCATCTGCTTAAGGGTTTGATGGAACCACTCAATTACCCCTGACTCTCTGGATGGTATGGGCTGGAAACCTTATGAGTTATTCCATGGTCCTTAGAGAATTGTTCAAAAGTGTCAGACTTAAAATTAGTACCATTGTCGGTTTGCACGACCCGAGGCAGTCCAAAAGTTGAAAAAAAATTGCAACATACGAGCAACAACAGTCTTTGCTCGGATGTTCCTTACAGCAAAAGCCTCAGGGTAACGGGTCGTGATACTCATCAACGTGATTAAGTAAATATTACCAAACTTAGTTCTAGGCAATGGACCAACACAGTCCATTACCACATGGGAAAATGGTTCCTCACGACAATAGGCCTAGAGGAGCTTTACGTGGTATCTGGTTTGGTTTCCCAACAAGCTGACAAGGAATACACGAGTTACAAAATTTTTCCACATCGCTTTTCAGCTTGGGCCAGAAAAAATATTTAAAAATTTTGTGATAGGTGATATTAATACCTTGATGTGCCCCCATAGGATCATCATGAGCAGCTGCCAAAACTTTCTCTCTATAGCAGGTAGGCAACATAACTTGTTGGACTATCTCCCACTCATTTGACAAGGGAGAACTCTGTGGTCTCCATTTTGTCATCAAAGTCTGATCATTGTAATTGTACCAGGTTGCTGCATCTACAATCTCCTCTTTAGAGAGAGCTACATCGTGACATTCTGCAAGACTCGGATCAGCTTTCTGTAAATAACTCAAGGATGCATCCATGCCTGGGTCAGATGCCATTGGCCGAGGCTCAACAGTGTTTTCCACCTCCTCACTACTTTCGGTAGGAGGCGTTGGTAGGCTCTTCACAGTGTCCTCGGCTTCGTCATCGAGTCGGGTCATGAATATGTCCGCAAGGTCCACAAGGCTCTTCCCCCTCGGAAAGTTCCTCGTGTCCTCTGGATTTCCCACCTTGGCAACCACAGGGCTGCCCTTACATTTATGTCCCATAGACCTGGTCACCGCGCATGCAGGGTAGACAACATTATCCTCTGCAGTGGGTAGATCCAGGGAAACCTTAGGGGTAGACAACATAATAGGCAGTCTGGAGTCCCCTACCTTATCCCCTGATAAATTATTACCCAATATTACATCAACATTAGGGAAAGGTAGGTAAGAAGTGACTCTGACTGTACAAACACCCTTGTGGAAATCAGATTCCTGGGTAACCTTACGGAGGGGTACTGCTCCAGTATCACTAGTGACACCCTCGACCAGTACTACCTCTCCAGTGTCGAGAGTGTTGGCACCTTGCAACGCACTCTCCAAGATTAAAGTCTGGATGGCACCGGTGTCTCGGAAGATTATCGCATCCTCCAGGAATATCCCTCAGACAACAAAAATTTTCCTTTCGATAAGAATGGGGTAAGCAGGTCCAACCACTGTGGGTTGGAGGTCTTACTCCCTAACCCTTCAGAAGGCCTCAAGCCCTGTGTCACAACAAGAGCATTGGGTCTTTTTTCCGGGTGCAGTTGCCAACAAGGGCTAGTAATGTGGTTTGCACGTTTACAGTGACTACAGACTCGTCGGGGAGAAGAGACATTACTAACAAGATTGCCCTTGGTTCACCCTTAGGTGCCGTGGGGTTAGACAATTTAACAGGGTTAGTTTTGTCTGAAAGAGAAGGTGCATTAGTTATAGGGTTAGAATGGACTGGTCTGGACTGGCTGTGGGTATAAGTTTTGTTACTATGTGGGCTATAATTATTTTTGTTGGGCCTTTTGCCCTCCCACTGGTAGTATTCTGCCATCTTGGGCAAATCCATAATACTAGTATCTACCTCTGTCCACTCTCTAAGGGACCGTGCTACATGCTCTGGAATATTATCTATAAAGTTCTCCATTAAAACAAAATTTTTGAGTGCCTCGTATGTTTTGGCATTAGCCGAGCGAATCCAATTTTCGAACAGTCTGATTTGATCATTTGCAAATTCAGTGAGAGGTTGGTTGTAAGTAGGCCTACAGTTGCAATAAACTTGGCGATGAGCTTCAGGCGTAATTTCATATGCCCTCAAAATCTGTTCCCTGACTTTACTATAATCAACTTAATCGCAGTCAGGCATGTTTATAAAAATATCTTGGGCTTTACCTCTAAGTCTTCCCTGTAGGATTTTCACCCACTCTTCCTCTGGTCAGTTCAAGAACATGGCCATCTCTGAAAATGGTTGAAAAACTTTCAGGGTCTGACTCTGAAAATTCAGGCAAGTTATGCTTTTTATCATAATGCCTGGGGTTTCAATTCCCGGTAGGTGGTGGTACATTGACATTGCCTCTAATTTTTGCCTCCTCAGTTTCGAGCCTTTGCTCCTCCACTCTAGCATTTGGTTCTGCCACTCTTGCTCGGCTAGTTTTAACCGGGCCAGCTGTAATTTATTTATTTATTTATTTATTTATTTATTTATTTATTTATTTATGCATATACAAGAATGTACATAAGGAATGTGAGGATACAAATATGGTAATTACAGTCTTGTAAAGCCACTAGCACGCGCAGCGTTTTGGGCAGGTCCTTAATCTAAGAAAATTTTAAGGAGGTAAATACTTGCAAAATTATAGACCAAAAATGATAACAGATTACATGAAATGAAAAAAAAGATGAGAGAAAATTGTAGGTACAGTATATTAAAGCACATAGGTAGCTAAGATTGATTGCAATGACAGCTTGAATGGTAGTTGACAAAAAAATTGGTAGGCATAATACAGCAGAAACAATATAAGATTGGTTGCAATGACAGCTTGAATGGTAGTTGACAAAAATTGGTAGTCACAATACAGCATATGGCTAGCACATAAAAGAAGACAGCAATGAACACAATGATAAGGTTGTTTGAAATTACATAAAAATTAGGAGATTGGGTAACACTAGGTACAGAGCAAATTTAAAGCTCAGTGTAGGAAAACTAAGAAGATGAAGTTAGGTACTTTTTGGTTTTGCTTTTAAATAAGGCAAAAGTTTTACAGTTTTTCAATTCACTAGGGAGTGAGTTCCATAAACTAGGTCCCTTAATTTGCATAGAGTGTTTACACAGATTAAGTTTGACCCTGGGGATATCAAAGAGATATTTATTTCTGGTGTGGTGATAATGGGTCCTATTACATCTGTCCAGGGAGAGTTTCAGAGCATGGTTTGCATTTACGAACAGGGTTTTGTAAATGTAGTTGACACAAGAGAATGTGTGGAGGGAGTTAATATTTAGCAAGTTTAGGGATTTAAACAAGGGAGCTGAGTGTTGTCTGAAAGCTGAGTTAGTTATCATTCTGATAGCAGATTTTTGCTGTGTGATGATGGGCTTAAGGTGGTTTGCAGTGGTAGACCCCCATGCACAGATACCATAATTAAGATAGGGGTAAATTAGTGCATAATATAGTGAGAGGAGAGCAGAGTTAGGAACATAATATCTGATTTTGGAGAGTATACCAACTGTCTTAGAGACTTTCTTAGTTATGTGTTGAATGTGGGTGCTGAAGTTGAGTCTCTTGTCTAGGAATAGGCCAAGAAACTTGCCATCATCTTTATTACTGATGTTAATGTTGTCTATCTGTAGCTGAATTGCATTTGATGATTTGCTTCCAAATAAGATGTAGTAAGTCTTTTCGATGTTTAATGTTAGTTTGTTCGTTGACATCCATAAGTGGACTTTTTTTAATTCATTATTCACAACATTATTTAGTGTATGTGGGTTGAGGTTTGAATAGATAAGAGTAGTATCGTCAGCAAACAGTATAGGTTTGAGAATAATAGAGACATTAGGCAGATCGTTTATATATATAAGAAATAGAAGAGGTCCTAAGATGCTGCCCTGTGGCACTCCAACGGTAATTGGTAGAGTGGACGAAGTTGTATCATTGATGGTTACATATTGGTGTCTGTCACTAAGATAGGATCGGATGTAGTCAAGGGCAAGGCCTCGGATTCCATAATGCTGGAGTTTAAGTAAGAGGTAGTTGTGATTAACAGTATCAAAGGCTTTTCTTAGGTCAATGAAGAGTCCAATCGGAAACTCATTTTTGTCAAGGGCTGAGTAGATAACGTCAAGGAGACTAATGATTGCATCGTTGGTGCTCTTTTGGGACCGGAAGCCAAACTGGCAGGGGCTGAGTATGTCGAATTTTACGAGGTAGGAATAGAGCTGTTTGTAAATAATTTTTTCAAATATTTTTGATAGAATGGGTAGATTTGATATTGGTCTATAATTGTTTATGTCCGCCGGATTGCCTCCTTTATGGACTGGCGTTACTCTTGCTTTTTTGAGGATATCAGGGAAGGTGTGACACTCTATAGATTTGTTGAATAGTAGTGCTATGGGTGGGGCAAGGGCCTGGGAGGCTCTCTTGTACACAATGGACGGAATTTCACTGGTGTTCCCTGCCTTGGTTTTTAGAGAGTGTATGATGGACACAACATCTGCCGGGCTGATTGGTGAAAGGAGAAGAGAGTTTGGATAGCTGCCTGAGAGATATGTGTTAATATGTGTCTGAGTCTGTGGGATTTTACTGGCAAGATTAGCACCAACCGATGAAAAGAAACTATTAAATTCATTTGCCATTTCTAAATCAGTTGACGGTATATCCCCATCCTTGTAGAGTTTTATTTGGTTATGTGAGTGTTGCTTAGTTCCTAGGATACTAGAGATAGTTTTCCAAGTGTTTTTCATGTTGCCTTTTGCTTCATTGAATCTATTCACATAATATGCAAGTTTTGCCTTTCTTATGATACTGGTAAGCATTGATGAGTACCTTTTAGCTACTTCCTTTGAAACTAGGCCAATCCTAACTTTCTTTTCATATTCATGTTTCTTGTTGATTGAGTTGAGAATGCCACTTGTGAGCCATGGATTGTTTAATCTTTTGTCAGTTACTTGCTTTGTAAGAAGGGGACAATGAAGGTTGTAGAGGCTTAGAGTTTTGGAGAGGAAGAGGTTAGCTAATGAATTTATATCATGGGTATTATTGAATTCAGAATCCCAGTTAATATTGTGAAGTGCCTCTGTAAGATTGTCTAAAGCTGATTCACTGTGTAGCCTAAATGAAAGTTTCTTGCTTTTTGGTGGTGTTATGTCCATGTTCGCTATGAGAAAGGTAGGATAGTGGTCAGTTGTTCTGTCGTAGATTATACCAGATACAAGGGGAGCTGTTATGTTTGTCCATATGTGGTCCAAGGTAGTGGCTGATGTTTGAGTGACTCGAGTAGGTTTGGTGATAGTGGGGATTAGCATACAGGAGTTCATGCTGTTAAGGAAATAGTCAACTTGAGAGCAATTTTGTTGACCCAGGTCAATATTAAAGTCTCCTCCCAGAATGATGTGGTTTTTGTTGAGATTGTTGTTTATAATAAGATTCCTTAGGTTGTCTGAGAAAGAAGCTATGTTAGTATAAGGAAATCTATAGATGGCTCCAATAGTCAAAGAGGATTTAATTGTAAACTGAGCAAAAGTATATTCACAGTAGTCATCTCTGTCACTAATAACACTGTTGCAGATAAATGTATCTCGGTAATATATAGCTGTGCCACCACCTTTTTTATTAGGCCTACAGTTATGAATGGCTTTATAACCAGCTAAGTTGTAGAGTGTGGTATAGTCTTTATTTAGCCAAGTTTCTGTTAAAATAATGAACGATAGGTTAGTACCTAGTGCTGTGAGTAGTGCATTTAAATCGTCAAAATGTTTACCAAGTGATCTAACATTTTGGTTATAAACTGATAGATAGGTGCTATTTTGGAGTTTGTTTTTAGCCTGGTGTGCTGTGAAATACTTGCAATAATGATGATCAATGTGCTGGTTGGTATAGATATGAGACAGAAGATTTTGATCAGGATCAATATCAGTGTGCATAGAGATGCAGAGGGATCACGATACAAGATACACGATAAAGCAAAACACAAGAATAAGAGCAGATACAATAAAATAGTAACAATTTAGAAGTAAAATAAAGATCCAATAGATAGCCAGGGAGGACACAGAAGTTACATAAAATAAAACACAAAAAATCAGTAGAGACTGACAATATAAATGTAAAATAAAAAATAATAAGAAAAATAATAATCATAAAAAAAATGATCTTGAAGATAATTAGCTTAGTAATGGTTAATTAACAGGGTAATAAAAAGCCCTAGGTTTAGTGACAAGGGGATTAACTAAGAACAAATAATTAAGAGTATAAAACAGGCAAAGATGACAAACAAAAAATAAAGTAAAAATTAAAATAAAAATAAAAATAAACACCTTTGGAAAGGAAAGGCAGAGCTTAAGTACACTTTGGTTGTATGTGAGACTACAAATTATGTTCTGGTTATTCAGCTGATACCCCACAGTCATCCAGGAAAGAAGTGAGGTGTGCTTCAGTGGTTATGACATAAGTTTTCCAGAGTCAGTCTTCCTAGCTATTATTTTACCATCGCGCACAAAACAATGTTTAATAGCAGTTGATCTATTGCGAATTCCACGTAGTTTAAATAAGAGATTTTGTCTGAATCTGGTAAGACATTCGTTCACATAAACCTTGGATTTCATAGCGACTGCAGCAGTGATAAGGTCTGACTTGCGGGAGCAGCTATCTAACTTCACGCGTATCCTTCTGTTGTTTGCACCAGATGATTTGGTACCCACTCTATAAGGTGACTTAATGTCTCTTGCTTCGATTGAATAATTCAACTTAGCACGCAATTCAAATTCTATCCTGCTAGATTCATTTTCAGCTGGACTGGCCTGGCATAAAATAGTATCAATTGCCAATAGGCCTTGGTTTATGCAATGCTGTAAAATTTCACTTGTCAGGCTCCACTGTTTTGCAGCTACCTCTAACTCAAGGCCAAATTCCTTGCCTAACAACACTAAATTAGCTTTGGTAAGCTTCTTGATCTCTACTACTGAAGGTGCCTTTGCCAGTTCCTGCAATATAGCCTCCATCACTAATTATTTTAGCTCCTAGCCAAAGTAAAAATAAAAATAAAAATTGGAAAAAAAAATTTACACGGCTTCTATCACAAGGCCACACTAACCTCAATCGTGAAGAGATCCAGCTGGGTGTCCAGTCAGTGCAATATGCATCCTTAGTTAGTTGATCTGGACCCTAGGCTACCACACAACCATTCTTTGGAATTCAAGAATTTTAGTTTTGGCACTCAAAAATCTAATTTTTTACAATTTATGTATAATTAATTCACTCCCGGTCAGGCCAACCACTTGTTATGGGAAAGATACTTGACATGGGGTGTATGATGTGTTACTCAGAAGGGCCAATAGCTAGAATCAAGACGTATTAAAAATAATCAAAGAAAAATAATCAAAGACGTATTAAAAATAATCAAAGAATTACTCATTATTGCTATCTAAGATAATTAGACGAGCCAAAACTAAATACTACGAAGATAAATTTACTCAAATAAAGAGCAACATTAAACAAACTTGGAGCACAATTTCACAAATATTGGGATCAAAGAAATCTTTAAATAACAAACCGACTCTCCTGTCTAATAACGATGGTCAGCTTTCAGCCTCTGATTCTGCTATTGAGTTCAATAGGTTCTTCTCTTCCATTGGTTCATCCCTTGCAAATGATATTCCATCTTCCAGTACTGACATTAAGGACTATCTTACAGGTAACTATCCACAGTCTCTGTACCTAAAGCCTATTAACTCCGCTGACGTCAATGAGATAATCCTTTCCCTTAAAACCAAGTCTGGTGCCCTTGAGGAGATACCAACTTTAATTTACAAAAAAGCCTCCAGATCTTTAGCCCCTGCTATTGCTTTGCTCTTCAACAAGTCACTTGAACTCCAAACCTTTCCAGATATTCTAAAAAAAGCGAGAGTAACGCCTGTCCACAAATGTGGTGACCCCACAGATGTTAACAACTACAGACCTATATCAATCCTGCCATACTTGTCAAAAATTTTTGAAAAACTTATATATAAGCAGCTTTACTCATATCTAGCCAAACTCAATATACTTAGCCCTTGCCAATATGGCTTCAGACCCAAAAAAAGCACTAACGATGCACTTATTAGTATGCTTAACTCGATTCATACAGCTCTTGATAAAAAGGAGTTCCCTGTTGGGTTATTTGTGGACCTGCGTAAAGCTTTTGATACTGTCAACCACCATAACCTTCTTCTTAAATTACATCATTATGGAGTCAGAGGACACTCCCTACAATACCTCGAGTCCTACCTTACTGACAGGCTCCAATATGTTTCTGTGAATAATAAAATTTCTCCCACCCTACCCATCAACATTGGTGTTCCTCAGGGCAGCATACTTGGCCCTCTCCTCTTTCTCATCTACATTAATGACCTTCCAAATGCCTCCCAACACCTCAAACCAATTCTATTTGCTGACGACACAACCTTCATTTACTCCAGTCCTGACCCTCTTGCTCTAAATGCCACAGTAAATACTGAGCTAAATAAAGTCCATCTTTGGCTAACTGCCAACAAACTCACCCTTAACATTGACAAAACTTTCTATATTCTGTTTGGCAATAAATCCTCTAGTCATATAAATCTCAAAATAGACAATACCCAAATTTGTAACAAATTAGATGGCAAATTCCTTGGCATTCTCATTGACCACAAGCTGAATTTCCAGGGACACATTCTAAATATATCAAAAAAAGTTTCAAAAACTGTGGGCATTCTTTCTAAGATCAGATATTATGTACCACGCCCTGCCCTGGTGACTCTCTATTACTCCCTTATCTATCCTTATCTCAACTATGGTATTTGTGCTTGGGGTTCTACTACCCAAAATCACTTACGTCCTCTAATTACCCAACACAAAGCTGCTATTAGAACAATATCCAACTCTGGCCCCAGACATCACTCGGTACCCCTACTCAAATCTCTGAATATGTTAGATATTAAGTCACTGCACATTCTCTCATGTGTATTATACATATATAAAACGCTAAACTATAATGCCAATCCTGATCTTAAAAGCTTCATAGAAGGTTGTAAAAGAACCCATGAGCACCACACCAGAAATAAATACAGTTTTGATATTCCTAGAGTACGACTTAATCAAACTAGAAATGCTCTGCAAATCAAGGGGCCCAGAATGTGGAATGACCTTCCCAACCATGTTAAAGACTGTACCTCTCTCAACCAGTTTAAGATAAAAACTAAACACTACCTAATAAATTCCCTGTAATCTACCTCACTCCTCTATTGTCAACCCATGTCTGTTATTTTCTTCTTTTTAATCAACACTTTTTGTCAACCTATTGTATTTGTGCTGCTTTTTCAGTCATGTTCCCCCTTTTTTTATCTTTATTTGTATTTGTTCTCAACACTTTTTATTCTTTATGCTCAATTAGTATTAAGTTCTAGATATTAATGTTTTTCTTGCCCGAAACGCATTGCGTAATAGTGGCTTTAGGCATTGTATGTACTAGCTCTATCTATATATCAATCCATTAATGTAACATCACTTGTATGTATATACCTTACCTGAATAAACATCTGAATCTGAATCTGAATCTGAATCTGAATCTAGTGGGATAGATAGGCCCGGCCCCCAAGGAACATAGGTTCCTGTTAATGCTTCAAGGTTTTAGAATACAGGTTTGATGTCTAGTATACAATCACCTGCACTTCAACAGGATTAATGGATACCCCTCAAAAACTAACTTATTTATTAAACCCTCTACTAACCCTCCCATATAAATTACTATAAAAAAACACTTTACCACACTACCTTACGTTAACTACCTTGGTCCACATAGACAGGATACAAGGCTTACACTTGGAAAAAACTAGGGTAAAGTCTACTTGAAGAGAGGCACTCGAAAAGCTCGAAACAGCCTGGGGTAGATAAGCCCCATGTGGTACCCTAGTCGCAACGGAATACACTTAGTGATGCCCAAAACACTGGCTTATACTTCACAGTACTTATAAATAAAACACACACACCTAGCCAGTAACACGGTTACACAGGGTTATACTCAACTTAGAGAATCACTGTAGACTAAGGTAAGGGAAAGGGAGAAGGAGGAGGAGAATGGAGACAGAGCCACACAGGGAAGATGTTGCCACAAGCACAACCAGACCAGAGAAGATCGAAGGAGCCTTCAGTCCCCGAGCTCCCCAAGTCGTTGTTGCCGGGAAGATAACCTAGCTGATTGTGCATCTACAAACCATACATGTCTTCACCGGCCTTCATTACTAGTTACTTTAATAGTTCTAAGAATAGCTGATAACTAGTTCAATATTATATTTAATAGTCAACAAGCTCAGAGTCTGAATGCTCTGTGAGAAACAAGATTCATCTTACGTTTGGTAAGGATGACGGGAATACTGCAGAACCAAGCTTTAAGGGGTCCTGCATGTGATTGTTATTGTAATTGACTATCCTTCTCACATGATCCAATCCTATCAATTAATATAAAGTAATTATTTAGAACGCAAATTGACCTCTGATTTCCATCTAAGGAACCCAGAGTCGTAACAATCTCAATGTTTGTTTGTTCGCCACTGCCCTTTCGTGGAATGTTGGTGTCATGCGGCTTCACGTGCAGGTTCCTTCCCGTTCGGCTGCCTTGGTGGTGGAGGATTTGCATACTCATGGCCTGCTTGCTTTGGCCCTGCGGTTCTTTTCCCTCCATGAGCTGTCCTCAGACTGGCGTGAATTGGATGTGGGGGCGCTTAGGGCTGCTGCAGGGTCCGGTGTGCTGCCCTCCATGGTGCGGGCGTCGTCTGCTTTGCTGAAGCTCTTTGAGCCACTCCTCCTGGATGTGGTTTCGCGGTTTTATGCTTCTCACCTTGCATGTCAGCAGGCGATGCTGGCTTCTTCCTTGGATTCCACTTGGGCCCTGGCTCTTCGAGTGTCTTCTCCTTTTTGTCCGTTGCTGTTTGCTGAGTCTGCTGTGGTGCAGTACCTGCAGGCGACCTCGGTTAGTTGTCGGCCTATGTCGGAGTTGTTGTTGATCCTGAGGGGTTCGTGGGGGGGCCCTTCCCGGAAAGGTCGTGCCTGGACTCTAGGTTCTTCTTGTCATGGTAGGCACCGGTGTCAGATTCAGGACTGGCGCAGCCTACGGTTCCGGCTGTTTCAGGTCGGTGCGGGGATCGCCCTGTTCACCGCTTAGGTTCTCACAAGGTGCGTTGGCCCTTTTACGGTTCGTCCCGTTGACGAGGCAATGCGGGGGTGGTGTTGGATATTTCCAACATCGAATACAGCATTGTTGTATTCTCATTACTTATTACTAATCATATTAATATTGTAGTAAGTAAAATTAACAACTCGTAGAATTCTCCTGTACTAATAATTCATCTGTGCATTAGGCTAGAATTCTCACGTCATCTGACGCTAGTATTGCGTCAGATTTCTTTACAGTAAAACACATTATATACAATTTGTGTGAGAATTAAATACGATTCTCCATAATTAAGGCATTCTGTATGACAACTGATTGCAGACGAATTGTTCTCTAACTAAAAGCCGAATAGAGCGTTAGAATTATACCGTCTACCTCGCGATAGTGTTAACGTCATCAATGAATGCTATGGGGAGACATTAATTCCTCTCCCTTGTATCTTTACTATTCTTAAATAGTTAAATAATAATATTTCGTTCCTCTAAATAATAAACCCGTCCAGTCTTTAGAGTTTCAAGCGCGAATGCGAGAAATATTAATGTTCATGCCAATAATTTGTGTAATGAACGTCGACTCGGCGTGAGGGGAGGGACGCGACGCCATACACACTCGGTGAGGGAGTCGGTGCGCGTACACGTGGGGAACCGAAGAGAGGCAGACCCGCGCTTAACGTACGCACAAAAGACGCCATTGTCCAGCAAATAGGACACGTGTGTCTATCTACAGATGAAAGCCGCCACTGTGAGGCGTGAACGACCTTGCAGATAATATCTTCAACTAGTGCTGGTGTTAAATAAGGGACCCCTAGACTTGGTTCCTGACGACACGTGATCAGCCAACTTGAAACGCATCAATCCAGGATAGGTTCTATGGAGCCTGGGATGCGAAATTACGGCAATCTTAATACTTACACAGTGCCCACAGCTAAGTACCTTTTATTTGATGCATCATTTACAGGTTTAATAATAGCGGGGTGATTGCGCGTCACGCGGCACGACAACACCTAATAACAGGTGATTAGAATTCTATCTGTAGATATCAATAATCTTGAATATGTATTGAGCAGTTAAATCAATTGCTACTGGTAGTTATTTATTTTGCAGCTCGAGAGACGAATTCCTCATGCTGTCTTCTCCATGTTAACCGTGTCAGACGTCGGTGTACCAGACTTGGAGATTAAGAGGACTGCCAGGGTTATCTAAAGGAATCTATTACCAGCTAAGGCTTATTTCTTTTACACATAACATTGCAATTTGATACATTCAGAATGTTTTCAACATAATGTGTGATTTACTGTAATTCATTATTATGCTCATATTCATGTTCTTCTTTGTATGAATAATATTATATTCTACATTAATTATAGGATTAGATTATTATTAATAGAATTAGTGAACGAACCACACTGATTCCTGGACGTACTGACCTCCAGTAATAACCCCCCAATGTAGGTGTTTGAGGTTTGGTTTTAATAATACAGCCCATTAATTATTCTTATGATCATACTTTCTAGTCATATCCATAGTCACTGGTTTTCTCTAGAATTTTATCTAATGATCTGAAATTCTCAGTTTCCCTCTTTACTTTAAAAGCGGGTGGTCCTTCGTAATTTAATTTACTACTTTAATTATTAATTAATCAGAATCAAACCCAAATATCCCACAGGTGGCTTGTTCTGTTTGCTCGTGCCTGGTCCCACGAATCGTGGGCTTTTTGAGTCGTTTCGTGTGGCCTGTGGTGGAGTTAGGTGGCTCCTCCTCCCTTCTGGGGTTCGAAGTTGGTGGGGCAGGCCTCTTCTCCTGTGCTCTGACAGGTTATCTTGGAGTGGATTCGCCTGGGCGTGGTCGAAATGATGTTGTCCATCAGGTGGGTTTCCCGCCTGTTTCCGGTCCCGAAATAGGACTGCGCAGACCTCCGGGTTCATTCTGAGCTTGTCCCATCTGAACCCCGTGGGTTTATTGCCCCTCCTTCCGGATGACTACTCTATCTCAGGTCCGTCTTCGGTTGGAGCTGGGCGCTTGGATGGTGTCCCTGGACCTCAAGGACGCGTATTGGCACATCTCGGTTCATCTGACGTTCAGAGACTTTCTCGGTTTTGTTGTGGGGCATCAGGGTTACCGCTTTTAATGTCTTCCCTTCGGGTTGAATTTGGCACCTAGCGTTTTTACACGCCTTACTCAGGTCGTGGTGTCCTGCCTGCGTCTGTTAGGTGTTCGGGTTCTGGCCTACCTCAGTGACAGACTAGTTTGGGTTCCCAGCCAGTCTGCGTGTCTGCTTGCCAGGGATTTGGTTCTTTCCCTGCTCGCTGGGTTCGGGTTCTTGGTGAACTGGAGGAAGTCCCATCTGTTTCCCACTCAGGTTCGGTCTTCGCTGGATCTGGTTTGGGACGCTTGCACCGCCTCCTTGTCTCTGCCTCCGGAGGCTCTGCTTCCCTTGTGGTCCCGCCTTCGTCTGTTTCTGAGGGGTTCCCAGGTCATGCGGGAGATGCTCGAGAGTTTGTGCAGGAGCCTGAACTTTACCATGATGGTCTACCCGCCGGGTCGGGTGTGGCTTCGTCGGCTGTTCTGATTTCTTCGGGGATGTCCCGCCTCTCTCACAACCATTAGGTTCGTCCACCGGGGGTGTTGATTCAGTTGCTGCATCACCGGCTTCTTCTTTTGGTTTTTCAGGGTTCAGTGCCTTGGCGCCTACCCGAGCCCTCGCTCGATGTGTTTATGGACGCTTCATCTCTTGGCAAGGGCTTTGTGATCAGTGGTCACCAGGTCGGCCAGAGGTGGTGGGGTCCATCCTTCCGTCGGGCTCACAGCATGGCCAGGGAGTTCACGGCGGTGTGGATGTCGCTCCAGAGGGTTCGAGTCGCTCGTGGATCGACGATCCGGCTCCATTCGGATTGCTCCTTGGTGGTTCATTGCCTGAACCGAGGGAGTTCGATGCAGTTCTTGGCTCTTTGGGGCTGGTCTTTTTGGGTGACTCGTTTGCTGAGTTCTCGGGGTTTGGCACACCTAGTGGTTCACGTCCGGGGGATGTCCAACGTCCTGGCGGATGGACTGTCTCGTTTCTTTTCCCTTTCCATGGAATGGACGGTCGACGCCGACTCCTTCAGTTGGCTGTGCCAGACGTTCGGGACTCCGGACGTGGATCTCTTCACGTTGGTGTGATCGAGGCGTCTCCTGGTGTACGTGGCGCCCTTCCCCGACTGCGAGGCCATCAGGGTCGACGCCTTCAGGCAGGACTTGGCGAGGTGGGGTTACCTGTATCTTTTTCCCATGTTTCAGATGTTGCTGAAGGTCCTGACTCGCTTGGAGACTTACCAGGGAAGAGTTGTCGTTCTGGTTCCTTTGTCGCCGGCCCAGCCCTGGTTTTAGGTGCTGCTTGCTCAGTGTCCGAACCCGAGGATCTTCCCGCGGCTCCACCTTTTTCAGCGAATCGGTTCAGCCCAGTACGAGGCTGTTTCGATCTTCACCTCGAGTCTTTGCGTCTGGAGTTTTTGACTCAGGTTTATCATCACTTGTATGGTGCACAGGTGGCTTCGTTGTTGGTCTCCCACCTACGTGCTTCGTCTCGGCGAGAGTATGAAGTTTCCTGGCGGTCTTTCCGGTTCTTCCTATCACTGTGTAGGTATTCTTCGGTCTCTGATGGGATTGTTCTGTCCTTTCTCTCTTGGTTGTTCCAAGACTGTCATCTTATGCCCAATACTGTCGCCTCGTATCATGTGGCATTGATGGAAGCGCTTCAGCTTGCTTTCGGTGTTGATGTTACTTCTGCCCCGTTCTGTAAACTGTCACAGGTGCTGTTGCATCTCCGGCCTGCTCATGTGCTTCCTTAGCCATCCTGGTCTTTGGACCAGGTGCTCTCGTTTCTCTCTTCTCCTCCTTTTCTTGTGGCCCTTTCCGTTTGTGATTGTTTTTATAAAGCTCTATTTCCTATTGGCACTGGCCTCTGGGGGTTGGGTCAGGGAGCTTCATGATCTCCTCCAACGCATGGGTTTCTGCTCCTTCGGTCCTGGTGGTCGTTTTGTTCGGTTGTAGCCGTCTCCTTTTCTGGCGAAGAATGAAACGGTTGTTTTGTTTGGGGCCTTGGGTTGATGATGCTTGGTTGGTCAGGTCGGGATGCATCAGGTGTTGTGTCCGGTTGCGGCTCTCAACCATTATTTGCGCGCCATGGCTTCGATGGCTGGGGATATGCTATGGGTTGACCCAGTTTCCCTTCTTCCCTGTTCCCTGGCTCAGGTCTCTCAGGTTGTCCGCAGGGTTGTTAAGTCTGGCCAGCCTGCGGTTTATCCCCGTGCCCATGACGTGCATAAGTTTGCTGCTTTGGCTGCCGTGTTTGGCAACATGTCCTGGGTTGACATTCGGGCGCGGGCTCTTTGGAGGTCAAACAGGGTCCTGGTTGCTCGCTACCTTGTGAATATTCCGGGGCCAGGTAGGGCCTGCGTTGACTTGGGTTGGCGATTGCCGCCAGTTGTCTCGACTTCGTGCTGAGGAGTGAGGACGAACTGCCTCCCGAGGTAAGTCCCTGTTTTTCATTATCTCTGGGTAGTTAGCTCTGGAGAGCCGACGGGGCTCCCCCAAGAACACCAGCGTTGAATGTAATGAAATGCCATTTTCTGGGTGAGTTCCGGAGGCTCCATGCCATCCCTCCCTCCCTCCGGTCTGCGGTGTTTTATGCGTTTTTTGGACATCCAGCCTAAGAACTGTAGGTTGGGTCGCCAGTGGTTGGGTCTGGGGGTCCCCCTTCCCTTCCTGGGAAGATGGGGGGGGGGTCTGCAGACAGCTGCGTGGCGACGTGATGATAGTTTGCTAATTTTCGTTTGGGGAGTTCTGCCCCCCTTTTCAACTTTCGGTCGCAATAATTTTACCATGATAAGGGTTGGCTTTTGGGCCCCTACCTTTCTGATTGCCTATCCTGGTCGATGACCGACATAGAATGCTGCCAACCACAGAGGGGTCTCCATAGGCCATTGCTCCTCGTACATCTCTAGAGGCAGCCAGGTTCTGGTTCGTGGTCCCCGGTAGGCAAGAACTCTATGCATTGACTGATGCCAGAAAGATATACATATCCATTCAGCCTGGATAGTTCTGGGGAGCCTCCAGGACTCACCCAGAAAATGACATTTCATTTCATTCAACGCTGGATTTTCAGTAATATTATTCAATAGTGTGTAATATATGGAATGTGTATAGCTAAACGTGTGGAACTTTGCTATTCTCAAAATAACAACATTGTTCCTGTTGTTATTATGCTATATACGTATGTTATTTATCACTATCAATATTTATATGCACCGTAACATACTAATATGCAGTTCTGGAGAGTATGGTGATAAAATCAAAACACAGCATGGAGCCACAAGCAGACGACGCTAGCAGTCACATTATGCTAGACAATGCCTCCAATATTCTACTCATCTCGCTATGACCCAGCAAACACAAATCATCTAGGCAACGTTCGCCTATCTCGTCCCATAGGTGTGGGAATGATTTGCATTGAGAATGGTGCAGGAGAGCCTTTGAGAAACTTTTACTCAAAAAATCCAAACACAAAGGTTTTATTTTAAATTGTTTTTCTACAATTATTTTGTTCCAAATGTAAAACAAATAGTTTTTACATGTTTAAATATAAAATTTATGGTGTTTTTTTGTAAAATTCATTAATAAATTGTGAATGATATATATTGGCTGATTGAAACCTTTAAAATCCATTTAGTTATAATATGAACAGAAAAAAGTAGTTTTCCAAATTTTCTAAAAATCGCTCTTTTTAACACAATTTGACTCCTTATGCATTCCACTAAACACTATATCACGTTTAAATATATAATTTATGTAATTTTCCCAAAAATAATTTATATAAATTATAAAAGTTGCTGGAAAGTGGTGTGAAAGAATCTGAAAACTTTTTGTTGTGTTATATATTGGAATGTTCTTATTAACTATGTCTCAAGTTCACAGTTTATCAAACAAGAAGATTAACATTCGTCAACTCTTAAAATCTTATATGTTATCTTGCTGGTGCAAAATGGGTGAATCTTTAGGAACAGCTAGTATCTATATATGACAAATGGTGTTTTCCCTAACTCAAACAATGTAGGGTTTATTATTCTACACATATTTCTAATGACTCTTAGATGTTTACATTCTCTGAAGTATAATTGTGAAGGCTGTGTCCATCACTCTCAACACAGATTCTTAAACTCCTCTCTGCAGGTTCAACTATATAATTAGTTTCAATTTTGAATCTCCATGGACATTTGTATCCAAAATGAAACCAATGTGGTTTCCTTCAGTGCCTTCAGCCAGCACATTTGCTCATTCATTTCCACAGATTCCAACATGGTAGGGGATTTACAGAAATTTGTATATTCATATTGTTATATATTAAAAATATGAATACAGTTCAATATGATAAGACAAATACATGAGTTTATGATAAATTCGTTTTCTGTGATATACCATTGATATGCTCTTTTTTTCTTTAAACGGCAGACTAAACTAATGAGTACTCACAATAACCTTAAGCGTCAAAACAAAAATGTGTATACTCTTTTTACTCTCCTGACCTTAGTTCTCGAGCTATGTATTTCATTTTGGTACCAACGTGTTCGCAATAACATTCTCTAGAAGAACATCAGTAAAAACGGTCATAAAAAGTTATATGGATACCAGCACCAAATAAATACCTACGTAGATGACTCGCCGTGAGTGCCCAAGAGCAACAAAATGTTTTTACTCTTGGGATTGTTATCACTTTCACACTTGTCCTACAGCGATAATTTTGGTATCAATAGACTCGTAATGAAATTCCCAACACGGTGATATGAATATAAACGTAGAATAATGGTAGCGGTCCACCCGCAAGAGTGTGGGAAGTGGTGGAACTGTTACCCAGTATTGGTGACACGACGACACATGGGCGATACAGCGCTTTGAAAGTTTATAATTATTTCACTGTCCTGACATTATTATTGTATGTTCGTCATTCATTTTTGTGCCAATGTTTTCGCAATAGAATGTTCTATGAGCCCGTAGGTAAAAAAGAGCAACAAAGCGTAAGATAGAATAGCACCATATATAAAACAACGCTGGAACATATCAGTGAGCGTCAAACACACACTAAATGTTTTTACTGTTGTTATGTTATCTGTTATAGATAGAAGCTGGCTGGTATGGGCCAATAGGCCTTCTGCAGTTACCTTTGTTCTTATGTTTTTGGCCTGTAACGCCCAAAATTCAGTATAAGTCGTCACATTTTCAATGGGTTCGAGATCAACCACAATTTCCTGAATGGATATAACAAAGGGGATATTAATAGGGTATTAAAATTGTCAACACAAGATAGAACACGAAACAATGGGTATAAATTGGATAAGTTTAGATTTAGGAAAGACTTGGGTAAATACTGGGTTAGTAACAGGGTTGTTGATTTGTGGAATTTTTCTTAACTTATAAATTTATCTTTATTTATCTTAAACTGGTTGGGAGAGGTACAGTTTTTAACATAATTGGGAAGGTCATTCCACATTCGAGGTCCCTTGATTTGTAAAGCATTTCTAGTTTGACTAAGTCGTACTCTTGGAATATCAAATAGGTATTTGTTTCTGGTGTGGTGCTCATGGGATCTGTTACAACCTTCTAGGAAGCTTTTAAGGTCAGGATTGACATTACAGTGCAGCGTTTAATATATATAAAATACACATGAGAGTATGTGCAGGGACTTAATATCTAACATATTCAGAGATTTGAGTAAGGGGTCCATATATATTGCCCGGTTGCCTGAAATGCTATGCCTACTATAGTGGCTTTAGGTATTGTATGCACTAGCTCTATCTATAAATCCAACATTATGTTTGTAAATCAACTATGTATGTACTTTCCTGAATAAAATTGACTTTACTGTACACTTATATTCTCTGTGGATTTGTTATCCCCTATCGTTTGGGAGAAAAAAAAATGACTAATACGTTCGGCGAATGACTTTGACTTCAACTTCACTTTGACTTCGTTTATGTCATCGTATTTTCCGTAATATATAAAGGTTATGACAATGCAATTATATTACTGTGTGCAAATAAGTTTGAAATTTCATGTACCCTAAAAATAGTAAAATAAAGAATAAGAATAATTAAATAATTGTTGTAGTAAATTGTCACACCGTTTGGGAGAAAAAAAATGACTAATACGTTCGGCGAATGACTTTGACTTCAACTTCACTTTGACTTCGTTTATGTCATCGTATTTTCCGTAATATATAAAGGTTATGACAATGCAATTATATTACTGTGTGCAAATAAGTTTGAAATTTCATGTACCCTAAAAATAGTAAAATAAAGAATAAGAATAATTAAATAATTGTTGTAGTAAATTGTCACACGTTCATCATACGCAAACGAACACACAGTTTGGAGCGTCAGTAGAGCAAGGTCCGCACCATTTTAAAACACGGCTTCGAATGTAAGTAATGTTTTTCTCGTACTAACACTGTGTTATGCAATAGATTAGGTCTTGAATTCACAAATTTAGTTGTTACATCTGACAGAGTATGTTAGACGGTGTAATGCTGGTCCATGTTGACGTATTTGTGGGCTTGGTTGGTTTAAATGTGATGGCACACAATATGGGCACCCCACAACTGCTGCATATTCTAGCTTTGGACTAGCAAAAGTGGTGAACAATTTTTTTAGTATTTCGCCATCCATGTATTTAAAAGCAATTCTGAAGTTGGAATGCATGGCATAGGCTCCTCACACAATGTTCTTTATGTGGTCCTCAGGTGATAGTTTTCTATTTAGAACCACCCCTAGATCTCTTTCTTTATCAGAATTCCTTAAAGATTTCTCACATGGTTTTCCTAATGATAGATTGTGGGCTGTAAGGGACAGGTGGGATGTATGGATTAGTTGATAGAAGTTCCAGTCCACCTGTAGACAGGGATCTCACATCAGCTTGTATATTATACAAGGATAAGATTTGATAAATTCAGTTATTTGACTGAACACTGGCTCTGTTTAAATCAGAGATTTAAACATACATAGTCTAACCTAGCTCCATAACTAACAGCCATTAGCCGGCTCTGTTTAAATCAGAGATTTAAACATACATAGTCTAACCTAGCTCCATAACTAACAGCCATTAGCCATTAGCCATCCATGCACAGCCATTAGCCGGGCCATAGACCGGCTATTTTGCTTTTTTCCCGAGCCGGTCTATGGCCAGTGTTTTTTTTCGATGCCTCAGTGGCCCATGCACAGGTCCGTTCAAGGGGATTAAATAGCTGGTCTATGGCCCCTGGGTTTTACGAACTTTTTTTTCCCAAGCCGGTCTATGGCCCGTGTTTTTTTTTTATGCCTCAGTGGTCCATGCACATGTCCGTTCAAGGGGATTAAATAGCCGGTCTATGGCCCCTGGGTTTTACAAACTTTTTTTCCCAAGCCGGTCTATGGCCCGTGTTTTTTTTCGATGCCTCAGTGGTTCATGCACAGGTCCGTTCAAGGGGATTAAATAGCCGTTCTATGGCCTCAGGGTTTTCTCAAATTTTCTTTCATAGCCGGTCTATGGCCCCTGGGTTTTACAAACTTTTTTTTCCCAAGCCGGTCTATGGCCCCTGGGTTTTACAAACTTTTTTTTCCCAAGCTGGTCTATGGCCCCTGGGTTTTACGAACTTTTTTTTCCCAAGCCGGTCTATGGCCCATGTTTTTTTTCGATGCCTCAGTGGTTCATGCACAGGTCCGTTCAAGGGGATTAAATAGCCGTTCTATGGCCCCAGGGTTTTCTCAAATTTTCTTTCATAGCCGGTCTATGGCCCCTGGGTTTCCTCAAATTTTCTTTCATAGCCGGTCTATGGCCCCTGGGTTTTACGAACTTTTTTTTCCCAAGCCGGTCTATGGCGTGTATGTTAAATAAACCAAATTTTTCACTTTTGACAATTGAGCACCTGCTACATCCAGATTCTAGGGAGGAAAGGAATATAATATAATATCTAATATATCTATCTGTGTGAAATAGATTAAGTCCATTTATTTGATATTCAGCTAATAGTTCTGTATTTTCTACATTCATCCATGTTTTGGTAAGTGCAATAATATGTATTGTTTCATTGCAGATTAGAGATTCTAGATAGTTCTAGATTTCCGAAGTACTGAAACGCGCGCCATACAGGCTTGGTGGATCTAGGTGCAAGGTAAAATTATTTACATTTACTTGTTTTTTATTTATATGCATATATGCATTTATATGCATTATTCTATAGAATAATAGATCTCGTAATAATTTTGCAAAAATAGTGGCATTTACTATTTTTAAAAGATTATTAAAAAATTTATCGATATGGTGCATTCGGAAGACAAACCCAATTTTTCACTTTTGACAATTGAGCTCGAGTGCAGGGGGGGGGGGGGTTTGTGTAAAAGCCTGGTTTGTGCCTCGGAGAGGCTATGGGATCCAGTAAGATCGTCCTTCCTTTCCTCCCTAGAATCGGGATGTAGCAGGTGCTCAATTGTCAAAAGTGAAAAATTGGGTTTGTCTTCCGAATGCACCATATCGGTAAATTTTTTAATAATCTTTTAAAAATAGTAAATGCCACTATTTTTGCAAAATTATTACGAGATCTATTATTCTAATAAGGGTTTGATAAAATACAGTAGACTGCCTACTGGTTTTATCTGTAATAAGGTTTGATACAGATGATTATCCGTTCAAGGGGATTAAATAGCCGTTCTATGGCCCCAGGGTTTTCTCAAATTTTCTTTCATAGCCGGTCTATGGCCCATGGGTTTTACGAACTTTTTTTTCCCAAGCCGGTCTATGGCCCCTGGGTTTTACGAACTTTTTTTTCCCAAGCCGGTCTATGGCGTGTATGTTAAATAAACCAAAATTTTCACTTTTGACAATTGAGCACCTGCTACATCCAGATTCTAGGGAGGAAAGGAATATAATATAATATCTAATATATCTATCTGTGTGAAATAGATTAAATCCATTTATTTGATATTCAGCTAATAGTTCTGTATTTTCTACATTCATCCATGTTTTGGTAAGTGCAATAATATGTATTGTTTCATTGCAGATTAGAGATTCTAGATAGTTCTAGATTTCCGAAGTACTGAAACGCGCGCCATACAGGCTTGGTGGATCTAGGTGTCTCTAGGTAGGATCTAGGTAGATCTAGGATCTCTTGGTGTACAAGAGAGCCTCCCATGCCCTTGCCTCACCCATAGCACTACTGTTCAACAAATCTATAGAGTATCACACCTTCCCTGATATCCTCAAAAAAGCAAGAGTAACGCCAGTCCATAAAGGAGGCAATCCGGCGGACATAAACAATTATAGACCAATATCAAATCTACCCACTCTATCAAAAATATTTGAAAAAATTATTTACAAACAGCTCTATTCCTACCTCGTAAAATTCGACATACTCAGCCCCTGCCAGTTTGGCTTCCGGTCCCAAAAGAGCACCAATGATGCAATCATTAGTCTCCTTGACATTATCTACCCAGCCCTTGACAAAAATGAGTTTCCGATTGGACTCTTCATTGACCTAAGAAAAGCCTTTGATACTGTTAATCACAACTACCTCTTACTTAAACTCCAGCATTATGGAATCCGAGGCCTTGCCCTTGACTACATCCGATCCTATCTTAGTGACAGACACCAATATGTAACCATCAATGATACAACTTCTTCCACTCTACCAATTACCGTTGGAGTGCCACAGGGCAGTATCTTAGGACCTCTTCTATTTCTTATATATATAAACGATCTGCCTAATGTCTCTAATATTCTCAAACCTATATTGTTTGCTGACGATACTACCCTTATCTACTCAAACCTCAACCCACATACGCTAAATAATGTTGTGAATAATGAATTAAAAAAAGTCCACTTATGGATGTCAACGAACAAACTAACATTAAACATCGAAAAGACTTACTACATCTTATTTGGAAGCAAATCATCAAATGCAATTCAGCTACAGATAGACAACATTAACATCAGTAATAAAAATGATGGCAAGTTTCTTGGCCTATTCCTAGACAAGAGACTCAACTTCAGCACCCACATTCAACACATAACTAAGAAAGTCTCTAAGACAGTTGGTATACTCTCCAAAATCAGATATTATGTTCCTAACTCTGCTCTCCTCTCACTATATTATGCACTAATCTACCCCTATCTTAATTATGGTATCTGTGCATGGGGGTCTACCACTGCAAACCACCTTAAGCCCATCATCACACAGCAAAAATCTGCTATCAGAATTATAACTAACTCTGCTCTCAGACAACACTCAGCTCCCTTGTTTAAATCCCTAAACTTGCTAAATATTAACTCCCTCCACACATTCTCTTGTGTCAACTACATTTACAAAACCCTGTTCTTAAATGCAAACCATGCTCTGAAACTCTCCCTGGACAGATGTAATAGGACCCATTATCACCACACCAGAAATAAATATCTCTTTGATATCCCCAGGGTCAAACTTAATCTGTGTAAACACTCTATGCAAATTAAGGGACCTAGTCTATGGAACTCACTCCCTAGTGAATTGAAAAACTGTAAAACTTTTGCCTTATTTAAAAGCAAAACCAAGAAGTACCTAACTTCATCTTCTTAGTTTCCTACACTGAGCTTTAAATTTGCTCTGTACCTAGTGTTACCCAATCTCCTAATTTTTATGTAATATCAAACAACCTTATCATTGTGTTCATTGCTGTCTTCTTTTATGTGCTAGCCATATGCTGTATTGTGACTACCAATTTTTGTCAACTACCATTCAAGCTGTCATTGCAATCAATCTTATATTGTTTCTGCTGTATTGTGCCTACCAATTTGTTGTCAACTACCATTTTAAGCTGTCATTGCAATCAATCTTAGCTACCTATGTGCTTTAATATACTGTACCTACAATTTTCTCTCATCTTTTTTTTTTTTTTTTTTCATTTCATGTAATCTGTTATCATTTTTTTGTCTATAAATTTTGCAAGTATTTACCTCCTTAAAATTTTCTTAGATTAAGGACCTGCCCGAAACGCTGCGCATGCTAGTGGCTTTACAAGACTGTAATTACCATATTTGTATCCTCACATTCCTTATGTACATTCTTGTATATGCATAAATAAATAAAAATAAATAAATAAGGTGCAAGGTAAAATTATTTACATTTACTTGTTTTTTATTTATATGCATATATGCATTTATATGCATTATTCTATAGAATAATAGATCTCGTAATAATTTTGCAAAAATAGTGGCATTTACTATTTTTAAAAGATTATTAAAAAATTTACCGATATGGTGCATTCGGAAGACAAACCAAATTTTTTCACTTTTGACAATTGAGCACCTGCTACATCCAGATTCTAGGGAGGAAAGGAAGGACGATCTTACTGGATCCCATAGCCTCTCCGAGGCACAAACCAAGCTTGTACACAACCCTCCCCATGCACCCGAGCTATGTCAACAGGCCGTTCTCCCTCTTCTCCCTTACATCATCACACACACAGATCACAATAACGTGATTCATCAAATGAACAAATCCACAAGGGCTGTGATGAGGATTCAAACCTGTGTCCGGGAGCATCCCAGACATTGCCTTAATTATCTGTAATCAACTGATTTTCAGAGCTGCTCATTACAAAATACTCTTTAAAAAATTGCTTCTTAACAATAAGAGCATTTCAATATATCCATAATCATCTGTATCAAACCTTATTACAAGTAAAACCAGTAGGCAGTCTACTGTATTTTATCAAACCCTTATTAGAATAATAGATCTTTTAATAATTTTGCAAAAATAGTGGCATTTACTATTTTTAAAAGATTATTAAAAAATTTACCGATATGGTGCATTCGGAAGACAAACCAAATTTTTTCACTTTTGACAATTGAGCACCTGCTACATACAGATTCTAGGGAGGAAAGGAAGGACGATCTTACTGGATCCCATAGCCTCTCCGAGGCACAAACCAGGATTGTACACAACCCTCCCCCTGCACCCGAGCTATGTCAACAGGTCGTTCTTTCTCTTCGCCCTTACTTCATCACACACAGAGATCACAATAACGTGATGCATCAAATGAACAAATCCACAAGGGCCGTGACGAGGATTTGAACCTGCGTCTGGGAGCATCCCAGACACTGCCTAAATCGACTGAGCTACAACAGGGTAAAAGGATCCAGGAAGTTCAGTAGAAGTCTGGTTTCAACCCTTTTACCCTGTCGTAGCTCAGTCGATTTAGGCAGTGTCTGGGATGCTCCCGGACACAGGTTTGAATCCTCATCACGGCCTTTGTGGATTTGTTCATTTGATGCATCACGTTATTGTGATCTGTGTGTGATGATGTAAGGGCGAAGAGGGAGAACGGCCTGTTGACATAGCTCGGGTGCAGGGGGGGGGGGTTGTGTAAAAGCCTGGTTTGTTGCCTCGGAGAGGCTATGGGATCCAGTAACTTCAGTAGAACTTCGGTTTCAGCCCTTTTACCCTGTTGTAGCTCAGTCGATTAAGGCAGTGTCTGGGATGCTCCCGGACGCAGGTTCGAATCCTCGTCACGGCCCTTGTGGATTTGTTCATTTGATGCATCACGTTATTGTGATCTGTGTGTGTAATTCTTCACCTGCTACAGCAACAGGAATGTGTGTGTGTGTATTTGTGTTGTTGAATATGACCGAAAGTGTAAGATTAATGATTCTAACACAAATCGTCTGAATATTTGTTTTTCTTCACTGTCGATAGTTAAAAAAATTTACTCGAGTTTATTTTCACACTTTATTTATGGTCCTTCAGTCCCTCTCCTTACTGCTGCTGCTGTTTCTCGCATCTTTGCATCGCTTGTATGTTTGGGGGTTTGGCCTCTTGCTATATATTGATTCCATTTGTGTGTGTTTGGGTCTCAGGCCCTCTCGCAATTTCTGTTGAACAAACCCCTTTTCCTAGTTCTGCATCTCTCCTTTGGTACAAATTTTGTTGTGCTTTTATCATATATTTCACAAAACTTTACATACATTTCATTTACTTCATGTCCTATCAGCAAGTGTTTGTCAAATTCTTTAAGGAAAGTTTATCATCCTGATTGCAGATCTCTAACGCTATTATGTCAACTTCTTGTGGATTCGCAATCATTATTTAATTTACCTTTAGGTGTTCTTTCACCAGCACAGCAACACTGTACCTCTCCCAACCAGTTTAAGATAAAAACTAAGTACTAACTAATTAACTCAATGTAACCTACCTTACCCCCAAAATGTCAACCCATGTCTTCTATTTTAAACAATGCTGTTTTGTTGACCAAATTGTATTATTGTTTTTTTCTGCAATGTTTCCCCCCCCCCACCACTCTACCACCACATTGAGTTTAGTAGCTCTGTGCACGTCAGGTGCTGTTTAATATACAGACCTACTCCTCCATTTGACCTAGTTTCTCTATCACATCTATATAAATTGTAGCTGGGAATCCAGATTTTACTATCCATGTAATCTTTTTTATTTCTTTTTATATATCTAATTGATTTTTTCTAACAGTTAAACAGAAAATAGTTTAATGGTATTTATTTATTACATTAGAAAGTTATAAAATCTAATGTTGAGATTGAAAGACATACATTATACTCTATTGCCTTAAAGTTTATGCATTATTGTAACAGGTACAAATGCTGTCCTAGTTGGGAGGTGCATATTGTAATGACACAGGGAGATATATTTACATATCAAGTATTGCTGATATGTTGAAGCATGTACTGAACAAGATTGGTGGAAACAGATACAAGGTTAAGATTGCTGTAGTCTAGTCTAAATCAATCATTTTTAGTAAGCTTTGAGAACATTTATGGTTGAAGTTGCCGGTGCCAGTGGACCACTTTGTGCTTTAGGCCTGGTGGAGCTTGGTCCACCAGGCTGTTGTTTGGAGTGGCCCCGCAGATCCACATACAGTCTGCATATGATATACAGTCTGTTGATCAATTGAACTACAGTAGTTAGTTTTTATCATCCGAATGCACCAATATGTGTTCATTCTTCCCAGATGAAGGAACTAGGTAATATTCATCATCTGAATACACCATCTGAAGCTTTTCCACACTCATGATACACGAGAGGTTTAAAAAACTTTTAAAACTTTTAAAACTTTTTGACCTATGTATTTAACCCTTAAACTGCGCATGGCGTATATATACGCCCTGAGTAACATGTCCCATGGTGCGCATGGCGTATATATACGCCATAGGGTGCCAGGCCTGATTCAAATGGCCCGCGGCTACACTGGGTTCACAGTAGCTTCCTCAGGGCTCTTGTAAACAGATGCCATTTTAAAAAAAAATCGTGGGCAATATTCTCAAGTGTGAGAGGCACAGTACTGTTGGAGCAACCAAGGCCGGCGCACGCAGCATGAGCGAACAGCATTGATGTTCAGCTTGTGACCACAGCATCGCTGAAAAATGTAAAAATAAATATATAATTGTTATTATTTAGCGATGACAATATTACAGATGACCCATGACTGTGATATAAATAACCAGGGTTGTGATAATAGCAGGATTGTTGTAATAATTAGTGCTGTGGGAGGAGTGATGCTGAGAGACGGAGGGAGACAGCATCGTTTACTGACTGTGTGGCCACCTGTTATTGTTTGCATTCACCATACCAGGTCAGTGGTTCTCTATGGTGAACACAAATATAGATACTTATATATAATGTGTGTATTAGTGTAATAACAGCAAAAGGATTATGCTGGGAGGAGCCATATGGGTGACGGAGGTGACGTCGTCTGCATGATTTGTCTAGCTGTTTAGAGGGTGGCCACTATGCTCTTTGGGCGCACTACAAGCTTAGGTGTACAGTTACGGTGCATAAAACATGTAGATATTTATATATAATATGTGTATATAGGGTAATAACACTGCAAAAGGTATTGTTGGGGGAGAAAGTTTAGTGCGTGTGACCTTGAAAGAGTGAGGGAGCCGCCATCTGTGTATAGCGACGACTCTTAGTGCCTGAACTAACTATATCAGCTTAGCTGTACAGTTGTGGTGAACAAAATATACACATACTTATATATAACGTCTGTATATAGTGTAATAACACCACAACTGGTATTGTTGGGGGAGAAAGTTTAGTGCGTGTGACCTTGAATGAGTGAGGGAGCCGCCATCTGTGTATAGCGACGACTCTTAGTGCCTGAACTAACTATATCAGCTTAGCTGTACAGTTGTGGTGAACAAAATATATACATACTTATATATAATGTCTGTATATAGTGTAATAACACCACAAATGGTATTGTTGGGGGAGAAAGTTTAGTGCGTGTGACCTTGAATGAGTGAGGGAGCCGCCATCTGTGTATAGCGACGACTCTTAGTGCCTGAACTAACTATATCAGCTTAGCTGTACAGTTGTGGTGAACAAAATATACAAATACTTATATATAACATCTGTATATAGTGTAATAACACCACAACTGGTATTGTTGGGGGAGAAAGTTTAGTGCGTGTGTTGAGGGAGTGGCAGCGAGTGGCTGGCTGGTGTGTGGCGGTAACTCCTCGTTGCTTTTCGACTCTCAATACCAACTAAGTGGTTCGTTAAGGTGACCAAAACATGCCAATACTTATATATAACCTGTGTATAGAGTGTAATAGCAGCAAAACTATTTGTTTATAGTTTTATAAACATAATAATTGAATCACTAATATGCACACCATACTTTTAAGTATAGCGATTATTAACCACTTTTATTATATAAATATATTACAATACACACTATTGAATAATATTACTGCAAAAAAACTAAGAAAAAATCAATCGGAGACATTAAAACAATTAGGTAATAATATCTTTGTGGCAACTCCCATCTGTCAACGCGGGTGACGCTGACCGGGTCTGACGACCGCTCTGTCAACGCCCACTTTTTGCCAGACTTCCTCGGTCAATTGCGCCCAAAATATGTCACCTACTATTTTTTTTTATTTTTTCCGTGCTCAGAGGACACAAATTAACATGTTTAGAAGACGAAAAAAAAATTTTGAATTTTTTTTTTCTTGCGCACAGGGGTGTAAATGTCCCAAGGACCCCTGAGCAGTGTAAGGGTTAAAAGCAATTCTAAAGTTAAAATGTGTAGCATAGGCCCCACGCAGAATGTTCTTAATATGATCCTCAGGTTATAGTTTTCTATCTAAAACCACCCCTAGATCTCTTTCTTGATCAGAATTCTTTATAGATCTCTGTGGCTCGATCATAGAAACTGAGTAAATTCGTTACACTGGACCTTCCAGATCGAATACCATGCTGACAGTCTGATATATCATTCAGTACGTCTGCATCTGAAATTGAGCAATACCGGATTTATTATTTGGTTTTATAAATTTTATACTTATAATCTTAACTTATTTCAGAGACCACGAGTAATCTGGGCTTCGAACTCAACAGAAAAGCCTTCCGTAGACCTGCTTCTTTGCTACATAATAGACAAAATTTAGTAAGTATTGATTTATTATGTGTTTGTTTATTTATTTATTTTGTCTTTATATACAAGAAGGTACATTGGGGGAGAGTACAGTGACTTGAAGTTATACATTCTTGTAAAGCAACTAGCACTCATAGCGTTTCGGGCAGATCTAAGTATAGACCAAGGAACTTACCATCTTTTTTATTTCTGATGTTAACATTGTGTAACTGTAGATGAATTGCATTTGTTGATTTGCTCCCAAGTAAGATGTTGTAGGTCCTTTCTATGTTTAGTGTGAGTTTGTTGGTTGACATTAATAAGTGGATTTTTTTTAAATTTATTGTTTACATCATTATTTAATATGAGTGGGTTGGAGTCTGAGTAGATGAGGTTAGTGTCATCATTATCTCATATCTCAGTGATTTTGTCGTAATGGTCAAGTAGCTGTACTGTACAAGTAGAGGACATGAGAGATAGCTGTAAGAGGTATTTCAATATCTTCCTGCTCTAAATCCATGTTGGCCTGGATTGTGGAGGTCATTGGTCTCTATAAAACTAGTAACCTGACTCCTGATCACTCTCAAATAATTTTATTATGTGGGATGTTAGTGCAACTGGTCTATAATTCTTTGCCAATGCTTGTGTTGTGTTGTGTTGTTTTGGTAGTGATGTGCAATGTGTTGTTTTGGTAGTGATTCGTCCAGTTCTGGTAGTAGTGCGGTTGTTGTGTGGTGTAGTACTTGTGTGCTTGTTAATGACTTGTATTCCAGTCTTGTGGGTATCTCCTTTCCCCTACGGGCCAACTGCTTTGTTCTTACCTAGCATTTTGCTTTGGGTATGAATGTTTGTGTGCCGTATATTTTGCAAAATTTGCCATATATCTCATTATTTACTCCTCTGCCTAGCAACAAGTCTGTCTAATTATACTCATTAACTGTTTTTCAAAGTTCCCCATAGTGTCCTTTATTGAAATCGAGTTCATGAACCGTTTCAATGTTCTTATTTTCTTCTAGATTATATCTTAAAGTATATTTAAATGTTATTGTTATTATTGTTATTAAATGTTATTGTGACATTGCATTGCAATTGAGCTATGTTGTTTACCATACCGTTCATTTCGTGAGTATAAGTATAGATGCCACACTTGTGACAGGTAAAACCATGCCTTTTTTGAAAAACAGCACCGTCTGTTGCACGTATGAGCAACCCACACTATATTATGTTGCGATATTATTTCAATATTTCCGATTGCATTGATAATTTGAATTTTCATAGATTTCAATTTATTTTCATTTCGATTTAATAATTTTGTGTGACATTGCATTGAAATTGAGCTGTGTTGTTTACCATACTGTTCATTTCAT